>NC_089146.1:38661852-38862568 GCF_009819655.1 Sylvia atricapilla | reverse complement strand
AAATATACTTCTGGATCAAATTCTTGCTCTTAAGCTCTTACACTTACCTCTTGGATGAGTCCTGTGCTCTGACATCCATCCTCCCACAGAGCACCACCCAGAGCCCTTCCACACTTTGGGATCCTGAGGTGACATGGAAGGGAAGGATCACTTGCTTATTTTTTTTTTTTAAATACCTCTGGCATAAGAGTTGCTTTAACCCTCACCGTTTTTCCTGCTACAGAGAAGAATCCTGGTATTAGGGAGTTTTTGGCCACTACCATTTGCTGCTTTCTGCTGGAAAGCAAGGAATCTTATTCCAACTAGGGAAAAATGCAAGTTAAACGTTTTAACTTCACAAAAACATCAGCTCCTAGGAAGAGGAAATAAATGCCTCTGTGTCCCTAAAATTAAGTATATTTACACCAAAACCAATTTAAGATGCTTCAACTGCAACAGCCTTTACCACATAAATGTCTTTAAATCTCTTCTTTTTTGGTTACTGTTAGAGGAACAGAATAAATAACAGCACCTGTGTATTTTAAAATCACGTTGTTAATAAAATCCTGGTACATTTACATAAATGACAACATTAATGTACAATTAAACAAAGCATTGTAATATTACAGCAACAAAAGAGGACCTACATATTTGTACAGATAGCTGGTGCAGCTACTTGAAAATACTTTCCAAAATAAAGCTTTCTGTGGCATTTCTCAGTGATAATTTGACCCCCCTGTATGGCTTTCTGTAATAAATAGGGTTATTGGAGCTGGTGATGTTCAGCAGATGTGTACCTAAAGCACAAAGGGAGTGTGCCCTGACCAACCTGTCTGTCAGCTGACTAAAAATCCTTATCCATGCATGCAATTCCCCTCTGTGTAAATCCTTTAGGAACAAGGCCATGTCAGATTTTGATGGATTTGCTGGGAGATGCTGGTGATTCCTTCTCCTTCCCTTTATCCAAACCGTGTCTGTCTTGGGCTTTGGAGCCTGGGCCCAGCTGGGCCTCCTCCTTCCACTGTGTTTAGATACAATGGGAATAAATTGTTGAATTTCTAATATGGAATAAATAGTTCTCCACTGAAAACTTGGTTTCCTCTTGTTCACCCATCTGCAACAAATGGAAGTGTCCTGGCAAATGGTTTTTGGTGGGAGCTTAGCAAAGCTCAGTGGGAATAGCTCGAGGTCTTTATTTAATCCCAATGAACTCCAGAGAGAGAACAGACCACTGAGCTGGATGTTCTTTGGAGGCCAGGGGAGGCTTTTATTGCTATTTTTGCAACTAGGCAGTTTTTCAGCCTAGTGCCAGCTCCTGCTACACCTGAGCCTTCTACAAAGTATCTTTCGTGATGTCAGGTCTCACAGGTAATATTCAGAAAAAGGCTTTCAAGGTGAAAGTGACTGACTGAACTATCAGACTTTGACAGCAAAAAGGCAGATGGTCTTTTCTTTCTCCTCAAAACAGATCCGCATTAACAACTAGCACAATGAAACTGTATTGAAAAACACTCCAACCTCCAACTCTCCCCCTCCCTGCCCCAGCTCAGCTCTTCATATTAGGCTTAAAGAGTGAGTAATTTCAGTGCTAGTATTAGTTTCTATTCAGCTTTGAACATACAAAACCTCTCTCTCAAGGCGCAAACAGTTTCGGGGGAAGTTTCTGTCAGCCTGTTGCGATGTACAGACGCCGGTACTACCGAGGGGAAGTACTCTCTGTGTGCAGACAGACGGCTCGTGGGGTGAGCTTTAGGATCAGGAAACTCCTTCTAGGCAGCCTTTTTACAGGGAAAACATCTGTGTGGTTGAACTTAAGCCCATGTATTAGTGCTGGGCTTAGCTCAGCTGCCTCTTCCTCCACAGTCCGGCGCCGTGCTTGTGGAAAGGGCAGCGCCCGTCTTTGCAGTTTGGGTTCTCCCCTTGCACCCTCAGCTGGTGTTTGGGCCGTGGCAGTGTTGTTTGTGTGACAGCGTTGTTCCTGTGGCAGCAGCAATGCAGCAGCACAGAGAAGGGGACACAACAGGGACATAAAACTCTCGGCAACAAGAACGACCGCAAGGACCGAGAGAACTCGGGATGAGACGACCGAGGTAAGACTGAGGGTGAGCTGACCAGGCTCAGAGAACCCTGCGGGAAGGTAATGCCAATGGGATGGCTTATCCCAAGAACCAAAAAGACGGATGCCCGCGAGTCCTACGGTCAGAATCCTCTACCTATCTTTGCATTCCTACAAGACCTGATCCTCCAGAATGGATGGCGGCAGTGCACAGCTGTGGACACAGCTCAGAACAAGACCTGAAAAGGCACCAGACCGGATGCTTGTGAAGAGAGATGGATTCTGGTGCGTGTCTGAGCGCCCGAGTCAAATGTTCAGCTCCGGGCCAAGGAACAGGGAGATGTTAAGAACGATGCCTGGCACTTTCAACAGGCCCTTGAAGGGCTAAGGCAAGAGACACACCACATGACACACCCAAAAGACACAGAGTGCGTAACAGACAAGTGACACGACACCCACCAGGACTGCCCTGCCCTGCGCACCTCAGCACTGCGACACCTACCCTTGCACAGCCTCAGGGGTCACATATTGGACACACCCACCTCCAAACCTGACTCGAAAACCCCTCCCGGTGACTTCCTGACCCAGCACCCCGCTTTCGCCCCCCTCTGTGGCTCCGAGCCCTCCACTTATCTCTCAGAAGTCTAGGGATGTGAATCTGCGTTGGATGCAAAAAAAGGCCGCATCTCCCTCTGAGAACTTCCTGCTATCACCAGGCTGCTGTCTCTCAGTCAGGTACTGCAGAAAAAATCCAAACATCGATGCATGATGTCAGCAGATCTGTTGGCCAGTCGGTGAGGGGGCCTCTGTGTAATAGGAGCAGACCACCTGAAACACACAAAAAATAATGGATGCTTAGAGTTGCACCAGAAACACCACTACCCTAACCGGACAAATGAATGAATTTTGGAAAAGAAAACTCAAAAAAAAGTCCACAAAAAGAAGCCACCTCTTATTACCCATAGTCCAACTATCGAATATAATTAAAATAACCCCATGTTCAATCCTCTCAAAAACCCTCCAAAATATATACCCAGAACTCCCCCAACCTAAACCCCTGCCCGTGACCAAATAAGAAGCAGAGAACCCCTGTCTTTTGAAGTACATAAATTCCTTCACCTAACACAGCAAAACCGCAAAATTTTAAATCCTTACTCAACACTAGTACGCCGTATACCCTAATCTCATCACCACATACAAAATCAAAACCTACTGTCTATTACTAACATAATAAAAATTCACAGCTTTTAATTACAATAAAACCTAAAAACACCTCCATAAAAATAAAATAATCCCATTTTATCTAACCCCAAACATTCCAAACAAACTTCCTCCAAAACAAGTATTTCAAGTGCCAAAAAACTCCAAGCATTTAAAATAACTACTTGAAAAATGCCCTCTACCCACCATGCCACCAATATCACATAAACAAATGACTCCTTTCATACAGTGCATGCTATCAAAATCTAAATGTCCCTAAAATCTTTAAAATAATTACAAATTAACCCAATAAAACCTTTAATCTCGTTAACAAAAAACCCAAACACAAACTAATAAGCTCCACCATACAAACCAACTACCAGCCAACAACCACACTATGCTCTTTTCACTAGCAATTCTTACCACGTCATAAAAATGGAACAAAATAAAAAAAACCCCAACCATATAGAATTCCACACAACAAATTACAAAACCTAAACTTACTAAAAACCAACCTACTCGTCTGAAAACTGTACAACTAACCCTAAACATGACCAAAAAAAAAAACCACCTACCAAAAATCTATCTCTACACTAACTCAAAAATAATAACCAATACCCAACAAAATTAGCTAAAAAACCCAAACCAATTAACAACATTTAAAAAAAATCTAAATTACAAAAAAATAAACATCACTACCCCCAAAAAACTACCTAAAAAATCCACCATATCCTTGCCTATGCTCCCAAAAATAAAACTAATAACCCCGCCAAAATGACTGTCCTAGAGTGAGTTTATGATGCTTGTATCGCCAGCTGTCTGTGCTGTATGTTGCGTTCACTACTGTTAAGACTAATTCTGAGGGCAAAGCAAGGAAAAAAAAGAAAAAGTGCACGATTTGTTTTAAGAAGAGAGTGCTCACTCCTGTGCACTCCCTCTCCAGTATTCTCAGCTCAAGCACAGACAGACTGCAGCACAGAGAGCTGCCTGGCTCTTAGTTCCAGCTGGCTAGGGCAGAGAAGTCCCCTGCACTGGTTGTTTTCCTTTTCCTTAGGACTGAGTAAACCTGCTGCACACTCAAAAAGCCAGAGAAGCACCGAGCACTGGCACCTGCAGCACATGGGGCCTTTATCAACACCAGAACAGCATTTTATCAACACCAGAAGAGCTGATAAGACACCAAAGAAGCTGAGCTACAACCCCCAGCAAGGACTTTCTAATTTTACTATCTCCCTTCAAAGCAACAAAAAGTTATTTATTTCACGTTATCCATTCTTTATGCTCGTTTTTTAAATAAATAGGTTTTCCCACTTTTCTCCAAAGAAGTTCTTCCCCACACCGGCTTGGGGGAGAAAGACCGTTTGGGTTTACTTTCCAGAAGAACCCCGTTGGGATGTTTCCTCCCACATTTGCCTATACCACGAGAATACACATTTTTATTGGTGCCCAACGTGGCTTGAGAGAGCCACCTTGAAAAAACTTGTACTGATTGCATTTTAGTTAGACTTTGTGTAAAGATGAAGCAGTCAGTAACTGTATTCTCCCTTAAGTTCCTAATGTCTCTTAGAAACAAGTCCTTTTTGTGTTTCTGTTCCATAAGCTTTTTGAAGGTTTTAATACCTTTCCTGTCCCTAAGCTGGCTTTCTTACCCAGAAACAGCTCCCATCTTGTCCCTAACCCATAGCTTTTACACTAGAAGTGCACGAACTAAGAGAACTATTCTCCTGGGCTCAGTGATTATGATTTATAAAAATTTTATGCAAGTACTGGAAATTGTCCCAGGTATGTTTAGAGTTTCTAGTTCAAACCACACGTTTTAGAGATTCATAATTGCACTCCGTTTGTTAGAAGAAGAGTAGGAAATAAAGTTTTTCAGCCTCACCTTTCCTTGTTCTCCTTCAAATCAGTTACAGCACTTCAGACAATGTTCATCTGAGGTGAAGCGATACTTAAAAGACAACTGCCATGGTGACTCTAAGGAGAAAAAGCTCATTGCAATAAGCTAGGCTCTGGCACATGCTTATCACACACTGCTAGATACTGTAAGACAGCAGATAAAGGCAGGGAAGCAAAGAAATAAAGAGCACCGAAACAATAAACAAGTAAATCAAGCTACAAAAACAGAAGTGTCAAAAATAAACTTAAATTACCAACACAAAAGAAAGCTGTTCCTAGCTCACTAAGCTCATGATACCTCAAGTGATCAGGATAAAAATGCCACCTGTAAGTAGGCACAAGGCCAAAAATAGATCTAACCACAAACAGTATTTCTCAAGCTATCCATAACTATGAGACATGGGCTACAACCAAGCAAGCCAAGCAAATGAAGCCCTTCTAGGATAGTGCGCAGTAGTCGAAACATAAGCATAAGAAGGCCTAACAAATTGATTATATTACACTGCTCCAGACACACCAAAGTAATAAGCACTGTGTACTCACAAGAATAGAAGCCACCACAGGATGGCTGGAGACCCACTCTGTGCCTCACCCTCCAGCCTGTAACAGCATTCTAAGCCTTAAAAAGCAAATTCTTTCAAGGCATAGTACCCCTAAGAGAATTAAGTCACACAATAACACTCATTTAAAAAATAACCTTATCAACACCTAAGCTAACAAATATAGCATTAAGTAAGTGGATCATATCCCCTACCATGCACCAGCTGCCAAGAAAGTGGAGAAATACAACAGACTATTAAAAACCACCTTAAAAACACTGAGCGATCTTTCAAAAATCAGGAGCAGTATCTAACAAAAGCCACCCGGCCAGTTAACACCCGAAGTTCAACCAACAGAGCAGGCCCTGCCCAGTCTGAGCTCCTACATACAGCAAATGGAGACAGAATCCCCGGAGGACATGTAAGAAGTTTGTTTAAAAAAAAAAAAAAAAAAAAAAAAAAAAAAAAAACACCAGTTTAAATCAATTCTACCTCAAGTACAGACAAACCCATCCGTGGGATTGTCTTTGCTCAAGGACCAAGTTGCACATAGTGCAATGCAGAAAAATGAAAGAACATGATATGTACTTCAAGAAAACCTAATTGTTAAGTAAGAACAATGTGTAAATAACACTGTTCATTAACTACCATTACCACTGCCTGTATATAGCTATATATATTGTTTCCACAGAGATACATGTACGTGTAATGGATGTGTTTGTAGAGTTAGAATTCAATTCGTTTTGAGAAGTTTACTATAAGGGGGTAGATAAAGGGTAGAATGCAATAAAGTAACTTTATGATGCTGCTATCCTCAGTCATCTGTTCTGTTTGTGCTGTATGTTGTGTTCGGTACCTGTCGGACTGATTTTGAAAACGAAGCAAGAAAAAAATCTGAAAAATTGCATGGTTTGTTTTAAGAGGGAAACACTCCTGTGCACTCCCTCTCCAATATATTCAGCTCAAGCACAGACAGACTGCAGCACAGAGAGCTGCCTGGCTCTTAGTTCCAGCTGGCTAGGGCAGAGAAGTCCCCTGCACTGGTCTTTTTCCTTTTCCTTAGGGCTGAGCAAACCTGCTGCACACTCAAAAACCCAGAGAAGCACCGAGAGCTGGCCCCTGCAGCCCACGGGGCCTGGGCCTCAGCATTTTATCAACACCGGAACAGCTGATAAGAGACCAAAGGAGCTCAGCTACAACCCACAGCAAGGACTTTCTAATTTTACCCTATCACTAAAAAATAGCAAGAAGTTTCATTATTTCATCCTTGAGCCTTGTGAGCGCTTGGTTTGTTAAATAGCTTTGTCCACTTTTCTCCAAAGAAGTTCTTGCCCAAACCAATTTAAGAGAGATGCCCTTTGGGTTTACTTTCCAAAAAAGCTCAGTTCAAAAGATTCCTCCCATATTTACCCTAAGCCACGACAATAACAAACAAGTCAAAGTACAAAAAAAACCAAGAGCAAATATACACTGAAATTAACAACACCAAAAAGAGTTACTCCTAACTTCATAAAGCCACAGTGCCTCAAAACCATCAAAACAAAAATACCATCTATAAATACACAGAAAGCCAAAAGATCCATTTGACTGTAAACAATATCTCCCAAATTATCCATAACTACAGAACGTACACTGTAGTCAAACAAGCTGAATAAATAAACCCCTAAAAGACAGTAAACAATAATGCAATTATAAACTATTAGGAAACCCTAAGAAATTAACCACATCACATTGCCTCAAACCCACCAAAACAAACACTACACACTCCCCATGATAAGCCACCACTAAATAAATAAAAACCTCCCCTCTACCTCACACTACAGCCGGTTACACCACTGGAAACTTTAGGGGACATACCCTTGGAAAATATTAGACACGACCAAAAAAATTCAACAACAAATCTCAGTTCAAAACCAATCTGATCAACATGGAAACTAAGAAACCTAACATGAAATAAATACACCATATGCCTCATCATACACTATCTATTAGCAAAATAAAGCTACACAATAAATTATTTAAAACCACTCAACAGAAAAAGCTTGAAAAAAATTTAAAACTGCATGTAACAGAACACCCAAACTTTGACCAGCCTTCCCCAATTGGAATCCTTAAATACAATAAACAAAACCCCCATAACACATATCAGAAGTCTATCCAAAAAAGCCACTTGAATTAATTCTACCTCAAATACAAACAAGCCCACCCGTAAAAGTTATTTTCTTTGAGTGAAAGTTATTTTCACTCAAAAACCAAATTACACATAAATAAGACCAAACCAAAAAAAAAAGTCAAACAAAACACTATATACCACCAAAGAACATCATATTGAATAAAACCCCACATGTAAGTACCACTACTTATTAGAAGCCACTACTTATTAGGTGAAGAAGGATTCCCTCCAGGCTAAACACAGACAATAACAGAAGAGGAGTTTCTTCCCTCGATTTCAACTCCTTTTATCCTCACAACTCCTTTTTCTTCTGGGAGCACCAGGGAAAAATTGGCAAGATGGAACTGAAAAGGCAAAGGAGAAAAGTCCCCCCTACAAACCCACACTGGCTCACCTGCTGCTGCTGCTGCTCGGCACAAAGGTTTGTCCCTCGGCACCTCCTGAAGCAATGTTCCACATCCAAGTGCTCCCCCTGACCCTGTGACAGGCTCTTAATGGCGTTCCATAAGACACTTGTAGGAACCCAGAAAGAGAGCCTCTCCTCCCACAGCTCCATGCCAAAGGGAGCGGAGGCTCCTCTCTTCAGCAGCCCTGGCAGGAACTGCCCCCTCATTCTCCTTTACAGCTCTCACCTGGGGCTGCTCTGTGCCCTCACCGTCCTGCGACAACTCGCACCTGCAGCTGCCGCCACCCCGAGTGTGAGGGCGGGGGCAGAGGGGACTTGCTGCTCATTCCCTGGACAGTTCATTGTCTGCACCTGAGCCGCTGGGGCTCCGGGCTTTAGGAGCCCTCTTCTCCCGCAGGTGCCCAAGGCTCAAGCTGGGATTGCACCTCCAAAACTCCACATGCCTGAGATCCATCATTCCCAAGGAAATTCCCCAGCAACCGTTACCCTCCATTTACAATTTTTCCTTTGGAACCATGACTACCTTGTCTTTCTGTGGAAAGTGTTTCAAACATTCATTGAGTTCAGGAGCCGACAAGCCCAGGCTAAATCCAAACACCCAGAATTACAGGGAAATATAGAGACAGTTTATAAATGCCGCCCTCCCCTGCCACCGTAGTTCTTCCTTGCACATCCCCCGAGCAGATTTACTCCATGCTTTCTTCGGAACAGCACCTCTCCTGCACAGATCTCACTTCTGAGACAGAAACTAAACAGAAATCTACGTGAACGCGGGCGTGGGGGGGGCCGGGCCAGAGCCCGGGCCGATGCCTGAAGCGGGGGAGCAGGGCCGAGAGCGGCTGGGCCTGAGCCCGGGCCGGTGCCGGAGGAGCGGGGCCGGGGCCGGGGGAGCGGGGCCGGGGCCGGGGGAGCGGGGCCGGGCGGGGCCGGGGGAGCGGGGCCGGGAGAGCGGGGCCGGGGCCGGGGCCGGTCTCGGGAATAGGGGAAGGAATCTATGGGGCAGAGATCTATGAGGCAGGAATGGGGCCAGGAATGTGTTGGGCAGAGATATGTGGGGCAGGAATGGGAGCAGGATGGGGGGCAGGAAAATCTGTAAGGCAGAGCTGGAGGGAGAAAGCTGGGGTCAGAAAATCTCTGGGGCAGAGCAATCTATGGGGCAAGAATGTGTGGGGCAGAGATATATGGGGTCAAGATGTGGGGCAAGGATCTATAGGGCAGGAAGAGGGTGAGGATGTCAGGCAGAACTGAGGGAGAGAAATGGGTCAAGAAAGCATAGGGCAGAAATGTGTAGAGAAGAGAAAAGGAGAAAAAAGGGGTGAGAAAATCTCTGGGGCAGGAATGGGGTCAGAAATGTGTGGGGAAGAAATGTGGGGCAAGGAATGGACTCAGGATGTGCGGCATGATTTGTGATCTGTGAGGAAGGGAATGTGCAGGAATGATGTTCCCTGCCCCACATATTGTCGCCTCATAGATTTCTCTGCCCCACAGATTTTCTGACCTCATATGTCCCACCCCCCAGCTCTGCCGCACACAGGTCTTGGGTAGACCTGTTGTCCCTGGCTGGCCTTTGTACCTGCCTCTGGGCTCCTGGAAAGACCAGTTGTCCTAGGGCCTTTTTTATACCTCCCTCTGGCCTCTCAGGTTTCCTGTTGTCCCTGGCTGGCCTTCAGACCTGCCTCTGACCTCTTGGGTAGACCGATGGTCCTTAGCTGGCATTAATACACGCCTTTGGGCTCCTGGGTAGACCTGATGTTGTTGGCTGTCAATACATTGTTGTGGGCTCCTGGGTAGACCTGTTGTCCTACGGCGGCCTTCGTACCTAGCTCTGGGTTCCAGGGTAGACCTATGTACCAGGCTGGCCTTGGTACCTGGCTCTAGGGTCCTGCGTAGACCTGTTGTTCTAGGGCCGGTTTTGTACCTGCCTCGGGCATCTCAGGCATTCCTGTTGTCCCTGGCTGGCTGCCAGACCTGCCTCTGGCCTCAAAGGTAGACCAGTAGTCCCTGGCTGGTCCTCAGACATCTGCCCTCTCAGGTAGATCTCTTGTCACCAGCTGAACTTAGTACCTGGAACTGGGCTCTTGGGCAGACAGAAACACCTCAGAATTCAACCACAAATCAACCTCAAATTCACCCCACATTGAGCCCAAATATAGCCCAAAATCAACACAAAATTACCCCCCAAATGACCAAAACATGTTGAATATTGTCCCAAAATTATCCTAAAATTGTCTTAAAACAACCCCCAAAATACAGCCCCAAATTTTCTACAATCCGTCCAAAATTGCCCCAAATTCAGACACAAAATCAGTGAAAATTCACTCCAAAAATGACAACAAATAAAACGAAAATTCTCAAAAAAATTACCCCAGAATTGTCCTCAAATTGTCAAAAATTGAGCCCAAAAATCAGACAAAATCGGCCCAAAACCCACCCAAACATCTACTCCAAATAGTCCCCAAATCAGCTCAAAATTCAGCCCCAAATGACACAAATTTCTCCCAAAATACCGCGAAAAATTACCTCACAATCAGCTCAAAAATCAGCCAAGATTCAGCCCAAAATGCAGCCAAAAATGGCCCCAAATAACCCCCAAAATCATCCCAAATTTGGCTAAAAACTGGCCCAAAATTCAGTCCAAACTTCAGCCCAAAGAGTCCCAAAATCAGCCCCAAAACAAGCCCTAAATCACCCCAAATGTGGCTCAAAATTGGACTAAAATTCAGCCCAAAATTCAGCCCAAACAATCCAAAAATTAACCCCAAATTCCGCAGAAATTGCCCCCAAAATGAGCCCACATCACCTCCAAATTCTCTGAAAATTCAGCTCCCAAATCTGCCCAAAATTCAGCAAAAATTAGCCCAAATTGTCCCAATCCCAGCCCAAAAGTCAGAAAATACCACTTCTACAATCAGCCCAAAAACCACCCAAACATCTACTCCAAATGCTCCCCAAATCAGGCCAAAATTCAGGCCCAAATGACCCAAATTTCTCCCAACAGAGCCCAAAAATTACCTCAAAATCAGCTCCAAAATCAGCCCAGGTTCAGCCGAAAATTCGGCCAAAAATGTCCCAAATCACCCCCAACCCACTCCAAATTTGGCTCAAAAATGGCCCAAAAATCAACCAAAAAACTCCCAAAACCAGCCCCAAAACCAGCCTCAAATTACTCCACAAACCCAGGAAAATACAGCACAAACTCACCTCAAAATTCAGCCACAAATGACCCCCAAAACAAGCCCACATCACCTCCAAATTCTCCTAAAATTCAGCCCCCAAAGCAGCCCAAAACAGTCCAAAATTCAGCAAAAATTACCCCCAATTCAGCCCAAAGTTTCCAATGTTCAGCCCAAAAGCAACTGCAAATTCAGCCCAAAAACAACACAAAATTACCCCCCAAATGCCCAAAACCTACTGAATATTGTCCCAAAACTCTCCCAAAATTATCCTAAAATTACCCCCAAAATTCAGCCCCAAAATCTATAAAATCAGCCCTAAAAATGATCCCAAATTCAGACCCAAAATCAGTGAAAATTCACCCCAAAATTGACCTCAAATTAAACCCAAAATTGTTTCAAAATTACCTCAAAATTCAGCCCAAAATCAGCCAAGATCAGCCAAAAAACCACCCAAACATCTGCTCCAAATGCTCCCCAAATCAGCCCAACATTCAGCCCCAAATGACCCAAATTTCTCCCAAAAGAGCCAGAAAAATTACCACCAAATCTGCTCCAAAATCAGCCCAAAATTCAGCCAAAAATGGCCCCAAATCACGCCCAAAATTGGCCTTAAATCAGCCCAATTTCAGCCCAAACAGTCCCAAAACCAGCCCCAAAGGCAGCCCCAAAATACCCCATAAATCACTGAAAATTCAGCACAAACTCACCTCAAAATTCAGCCCAAAATGACCCCCAAAATCCACCCACACCAGCTCCAAATTCTCATAAAATTCAGCCCACAAATCTGCCCAGAAGCGTCCAAAATTCAGCAAAATTACCCCAAAATTCAGCCCAAATCAACCTCAAATTCAGCCCAAAAATATCCACAAATCAGCCCCAAATCGGTAAGCATTCAGCCCAAATTGCCTCTCACTTGTCCCCAAGTCGGCTAAAAATTCAGCCCCAAATCAGCCCGAGAATCCGCCTCCAAAGACACCCCAAATCCACAGTCGGGCGGCAGCACTGCCCTCGAGCTCACAGCCCGGGGCTGCCGTGCGGCTCGCTGACGGGCACGGGGAGCAGCTGCAGTACCGCCCTCTGCCCACACGGTGGCAGCACAGCCTTGAGCGCAGCCCGGGGCTGCCGCGGGCTGGAGCTGCAGTACCGCTCTCTGCCCACACGGTGGCAGCACCGCCTTGAGCGCAGCCCGGGGCTGCCGCGGGCTGGAGCTGCAGTACCGCTCTCTGCCCACACGGTGGCAGCACCGCCGCACAGCCCGGCCCGGGGCAGCGGCGCACAGCGGGAGGCAAAGAAGCGCGTGGCCAAAAATGCCCTTCCGAACATCCTCTGGAATAAACGACCCAAAAGACCCCCAACCGCAACTGCAAGAACCCAGCCATCAGCCAAACTGAAACCAAAAAAGCCTTTCGTTTAAGCTATGTTCCAATTTTTTTTTGTATTAATTTTTTTTATATTTTATTTATCATCATTACCATTCATCTTTTTTATTCATATCTATGTCTACTGCATAGAATACATTATAAATATATTTAACATGTAGCCGTATATATTGTACTTATTTTTATTATTGATATTTCTTGTTATTTATTTTTCTATTTTTTTAACATTTGTTTTTAATTCATGTTTAACATATTAACAAATAAACAGTATTTTAAACTAGATGAAATCATCAACCTAACACATCAGAACCACACTTAATGAAGATTAAATGCACCTGGGTCTCTAAGGGGTCAAGATTTAATTTTTATTTGAATAATATTGGCATATTTTCTCTTTCAGTGTTTTGTTCTTGGGGGAGTGGTTGTGAGGGGTTTTTTTGATTTGTTTTGGATTTCTTTGTTAATAAAAGTTATAAATAACGAGTCCAGTTTCATTTAAAAGTGCCAATTCATTAGTAGAATTTTGTGAATCAGTATTTTGTGGAAAAAGCCAACATCAATGGGACAGCATATAGCCCCCGGGATTAAATGCTGGGTGCACCTCAGGTGTGACTGCAAAGCCGCACCCCTCCCCGCTCACAGATTCTGCCCCAGACAGTCTCTGCTTGAGGAAAAAGGTTGCCTCTTTCTCTTGTCTACTCTGCAGCTGTTTTCAAATTTACATTTCTTTTCTTTTCCTCTGCCGCTCTGCTGAATGGGGCTCGGGGCAGAGCCGATACTTCTGATTAGTTTTTCGGGAACTCGGCATACCCACGGCCACGGGGCAGAGTGTGGATAAAGGCTCAATCAGGCGAGGAGCATTGAGTCATTAGTAATGTCATCTCAGGAGAAGGCCCATCTCCTTCAGGGAACTCCTCCCTTTATTTTGTAGATGGGGGGTTAACGTCATCCTGGAAACAATCACGGAGTTGCAGAATACTTTTATTTCAAAGAGACATAGGCATTAGATATCGTACATGTTTTATACAGAATGTTTTACTAAAAGAACAAATTAATTCCACCATGGCTATAATAATAAACAAGGAGGTTCGGGGAGTTACAAAAGAAAGCGTCGACTTTGTTTTGTGGCTGCCTCTGAAATACACCCCGACATCAGGCTGCTGCTGGCAATTCTGTGCACGGGTGGGACGAGACCTGTTCGGGGGCTGAAAGGAAAAAAACGGCCCCGGGGGGTTCAGGGCTTTCTCCGTTCAGCTGTTTGACCTGAGCAGAAAACACGGAGGTTTTGCTGACCGCGCCCTCCATTGGGGAGGTCGTTTTTCAACTTCTTTCTTGCCAGCAGCCAAACTTCCACAGCCCCGGAGAAAGAAAGAGTCTGGGGAAAAAAGGAACAAAGAAAACATGAAAAAATAAAACAAAAATACATAAAATAAGAAACAAAATTAAATATAAAAGGAAATAAAATTTAAAATTTAAAAATTAAAATGAAAAATAAAGATCAATAAAATTGAATAAAAAACTACAATTACTAAAAGGAACTAAAATTAGGTAAAAAAATAAAGGAAAATTAAAAATTAAAATTAAAAGAATAGGAAGAAAAACGTTTTAAAAACACAATTCTAACAAAAATAACACAAAAAATAAACATAAAGAAGACAAAATGACACATAATAAATAAAATACAAAATTAAATAAATGCAGCTCTGCCCTCATGCCCCTGCCTAACACAGCTCCAGGAGTTTCCTGGATTAGGCTGCAATATGGAAAAAAAAAAACAACCAGTGCCTCCCACAAACTAAGGTTTTCTAGACAATGCCCAGTTTTGCTTGCAAACAAATTCTATCTTAGCGGGAAGCTCACTTTGGACGAGCATCCACACGTGTGCCAAGGCAGGGAAGAACCACCTCACTGTGTCCCAGGAACAGCAGCCAGGCCAGGACTGAAGTTTTAATGGGATTCATGGAATTACAAATGCAGCAAATTGAACTTTACAAAGAGATGAATCATGGCCATGAAACACTTGGCAAGTTTTGCTGGGAATTCACAGAATTCTGTGGGTACGCTGCTGAACAACGCCTGATTTACCAACATTAATGTGGTAAAGTTCCTTGGAAACGTGCCCTAAGATGTACCAAAATCCCAATCAGGATGGAAAACTAGCATTTGCAATAAACATTCCCTTCCTAAAACCAGGGAGAGGAGAAATGTGACGGAGGGTCACACTTGCGGCTGCTGTTAGGAGCATGAAAGGACGACGCAGGCCAGCAGGAGGTTAAGCAGGAAAGCTTCTACTTTATTTTTTAGACTCCATATATATACAAATTTACAGACAGGTCAAGATTGGCTACACAGGTAGCCACTTCTTCAACCTCGTTGGTGACTATCACCATCAATTATCATTCTCCTCCTAGACAGGAAGAATGTAAACAATTTTACTAATATACATAGTTTATTTGAAGCTGTGTGAGAACAAAATGCAAAAAGTGAAAAACAGGCAAACTTGAGGCAACAGAGAAACATCCAAGAAGAAAAAGGAAAATTATCCAAATCCCAGCTTGCCTGGAAAACAAGCTCACAAATTCCTAACACTGAAAACTTTTGGCACAGTCATCAAGTCAGTGGAAGTTCATGGAATGATGATGTAAAATCTGCTTCCTCTGCTCTGATTTTAAAGGGAAGTGGGAATTCAACAGGTCTAGTTACTCCTGTCCAAGAGTCACCTGTAGTTTGTGGGAGTAGATGCAAAGAAACTCAAGACTCACTTGTATTTGATATCTGAAACTCTGTAGGGCAGGAATGTGTGGGGCAGAGAAACGAGGTCAGGATGTGGGGCAGGATAGGTGTAGGGCAGGATTATGTATGGGGCAGAGCTCAGGGAGAAAATCAGGGGGCAGAAAAATCCATGGGGCAGAGATCTGTGGGGCAGGAATGGGGGAAGGAATGTGTGGGGCAGAGCTGGGGGAGAGAAACAGAGCCAGGAAATCTACGGGGCAGGAAAATCCATGGGTCAGGAATCTGTGGGGCAGAAAAATGGGGTCAGAGAAATCTGTGGGGCAGGGAACACCATTCCCACACATTCCCTGCCCCACAGATCACAATCATGCCCCACATCCTGACCCCATTCCAGTCCCATAGATTTTCTAACCCCTTTTTTCTCCCCAGCTCTGCCCCACACATTCCTGACCCTGTTTTTCTTCCCCCAGCACCGCCCCACACAACTCCTGGGGAGACCTGTTGTCTATGAAGTTATGTCTTAAAAATGAATTTTCTAGTTTAGTAAAGATCAATTTTTGCTGCTAAGAATTAAGGAGGTGGCATGCTGATGCTGGTGCTTTAACCTTCTGACATTAGAGGGTATTTGCAGTATAAATTCATTATTGAAGCAGCTAACTTCAAAATAAGACTTAACCACACAGGTAGCCAACAGAGAGTCTCAAAATCAAGATACAAATCTCACAGCTATTAAAAAAACTGCTGTCTTTGGAGCCTGTAACTTACCAGCCCCTCATGTTTTCACGAAGAAAATGCCAACAATATGACTTATTGCATAACTATTAATTTTAACCATGTTGATGATTAAAACCTAGTAGAAAGCTTAAAAATTTTAAAAAAATTTTAAAACTCCAGGACAAAACTACTCATTTCCCCAAGTACCCTCAGTGGGGAGCTGTGTCAGGCCCAGGTGTCTGGTCCCTGGGCTGCTCTGCCAGGAATTTTATCCCTCTGCATCTGAAAGAAAGTTCAGACAAAAGCCAAAGCGCTGCAGAGTAACTTGACAGCTCCAGACGTCTTTTGGCAACCCAGGAATAGCCTCGACAGGCCAACTACACCCTACGTGACAGATTCCAAGTCCCCAGGCCTTGCCCTATTACCCCTACCCCCAGACTGAGCAGCAAGGCAGAGCAGCTCCGGCCAAACACACACAGACACCCGTGACACAGGACAGGACAAACGAGGGGACACAACAGGGACAGAAATCTCTTGGCAACAGGAACGACCCTGCAAGGACCGAGAGAACTCGGGATGAGACGACCGAGGTAAGACTGAGGGTGAGCTGACCAGGCTCAGAGAACCCTGCAGCAAGATGCCCATGGGATGGCTTATCCCAAGAACCAAAAAGACGGATGCCCGAGAGTCCTACGGTCAGAATCCTCTACCTATCTTTGCATTCCTAAAAGACCTGATCCTCCAGAATGGATCGTGGCAGTGCACAGCTGTGGACACAGCTCAGAACAAGACCTGAAAAGGCACCAGACCGGATGCTTGTGAAGAGAGATGGATTCTGGTGCATGTCTGAGCACCCGAGTCAAAGGATCGACGCCCGGCTGGTATCGGCGCCGGGCCAAGGAACAGGGAGATGTTAAGAACGGCGCCCGGCATCTCCAACAGGCCCCCAGAAGGGCTAAGGCAAGAGACACACCACATGACACACCCAAAAGACACAGAGTGCATAACAGACAAGTGACATGACACCCACCAGGACTGCCCTGCCCTGCGCACCTCAGCACTGTGACACCTACCCTTGCACAGCCTCAGGGGTCACATCTTGGACAACCCCATCTCCAAACCTGACTCAAAACTTCCTCCTGGTGACTCCCAGCACCACATTTGTATCCCCCCCTGTGGCTCACAGCCCTCCACTTATCTCTCGGATGTCAGGGGATGACATTCCACGTCGGGTGCCAGAGAAGGCTGCCTCGCCCTCAGGGAACTTCCTGCTGTCTCTCAGTCAGGTACCATAAAGAAATCCAAACATCGAGGCGTGATCTCGGCAGATCTGCCGGCTGGTCAGTGAGGGGGTCCCTGTATCATACAATGGACCACCTGAAACACACAAACAGTGACGGATGCTCAGAGCTTCACCAGAAACACCACTACCCCAAACACACAAATATATGAATACTAAAAAAGAAACCTAAAAAAAATTTCCACCAAAAAAAGCAAACACTTATTACCCATAGTCAAAGTACCAAATATAATAAAAATAACCCCATGTCCAATGGCCTTCAGAAACCTCCAAAATATATACCCAGAACCCCCCAAGTTAAAGACCTGCCTCTAACCAAATAAGAAGCAGAAAGCTCACGTCTTCTGAACTACATAAATTCATTAACCTAACACATCAAAAGCACAAAATTTTAAATCCTTACTCAGCACTAGTACACCATATACCCTAATCCCATCAATAGATACAAAAATCAAAACTTATTTTCTATTACTATCATAACAAAAAGTCACAAATTTTAACTGTAATAAAACCTAAAAACACTTAATTAAAAATAAAATTTAAAAATCCAATTATAGCTAACCCAAAACCCCAAATACTCCAAGCAAAATTCCTCTAAAACAAACATTTTAAGTGCCAAAACCCTCAAACATTAAAAATGTTACAAATTTTCCTCTACCCACCATGCCACCAGTATCACATAAAAGAAATAAACTACTCTCTTCATACAGTGCACCCATATCAAAATGTAAGTCTGTTTAAAATCTTTAAAATAATTACAAATTAACCCAATAAAAATTTTAGTCTCATATAACATAAAAACCAAAACCAAACACAAACTAAAAAACTCCACCATACAACCAACTACCAGCCAACAAACCACACTATGGTGTGCTCTTTCTACTAGCAATTCTCACCACATCATGAAAATGGAACAAAAATAAAAAACAACCATATAGAAACCCACACAACAAATCAGAAAAACCTAGTAAAAAAGATTAATCAAACCATCTTACTAAATTCAAGACTGTGGAACTGACCCTAAACATGACCCAAAAAAATGATCAAAAAACTAACCAAAAAAAAAACTCAAAAAAACCTCTCTATGAAATTTACCCAAAAACCCAAACTAATTAACATTAAAAAATCAAAATTGCTAAAAAAGAAACATCACTAGCCAAAAAAACTACCTAAAAAGTCCACCATATCCATACCCATGTTCCCCCAAAAAACTAATAAAACCCAGCAAAACAACAAATCAAATAAAAAAAATAACAATATCACAAATAATCTTAAGCTAACAACAAAAAAATTATTCCTAACTCAATAAACCCATAATGCCTCAAAACCATCAAAACAAAAATGCCACCCATAAATACACACAAAACCAAAAGATCATTGTAACCATAAACAATATCAAAATAAAACATATACTGCAATCAAATAAGCCAAATAAATAAACCCCTATAAGAGAATAAACATTAATCCAATTATAAATATTAAAAAACCCTAACAATTTAACCGTATCACACTACCTCAAATCCACCAAAACACTACATACTCAGCATAATAAAAAACAACACTAAAAATTTTAAAAACTCCCCTATACCTCACACTTCAACCCATTACACCACTGTAAACCTTAGAAAACACATCCTTTAAAAATATAACACCCAACCAAAAAGAGTTCAACACAACTCAATTCAAAACCAATCTGATCAACATGTAAACTAAGAAACCTAACATGAAATAAACAGACCATATCCCTTATCATATACCATCTACAAACCAAATAAAACCACACAATAAATTATTAAAAACCACCTTAAAACCATTAAACAGAAAAAAACTTAAAACATTAAAAACTGCATCTAACAAAACACCCCAACTTCTACCAGATAAGCTGGCCCTGCCCAATCTGAATCCTGACATACAGTAAACAAAATCGAAACCCCAATAAGACAGATCAGAAGCCTATTTTAAAAAGCTACTTAAATTAATTCTACCTCAAATACAAAGAGACCCATCCAAAAGTTATCTTCACTCAAAAACCAAATTACACATTATAAATAATACCAAAAAATAAAACACCATATACTACCAAAGAATGTACTGTTCAATAAAAGCATATATAAACACCACTACTTATTAAAATCCCAGGTGAAGAGGGTTCCCTCCCATTTAAACACATACATTAATGGATGAGGAGTTTCTTCCCTCAATTTAAACTCCTTTTGTCCTCATAGCCTCATGGGTTTTTTTCTAGGGGCACCAGGGAGGGATTGGCAAGATGAAATTGAAAAGGGAAAGGAAAAATCTCTTTCCTACAAATCCAGACTGGCTCACCTGCTGCTGCTGCCCAGCACAAAGGTTTGTCCTTCGGCAACTCCTTTAAGCAATGCTCTGATCCAGGTGCTCCCCCTGACCTCTGGCATTCACCTCTTCCCCTCTGCCCTTTTCCAGCAGACACAGGTAGGACTGGGCTGTCAGAAAAGGCATTCCCTAGCCAGTTAAGCCCAGTAGAGTGGAAAAAAGGAACCCCGCATCTGACTCACACAGAAGGTCGGATCAGCGGCCCTCCAGTGCAGATCCCCAAGGCCAGAGTCTCTTGGCTGCTCAAACACCAAAGCTTCTGGCATCAGTGGACCCACTTAAATGGCTTTTCCTGTCCTGAGGGAGGAAAAAAAAAATTAAACCCACTGTGGAAATCAAAGGATCCAGGTTTTCACACCTCCCTTTTACCCGCACACTACAGTGGGTTTTGGCATAGAAAACACTGAACTGGACATCACTGAGCTGCACACAAAGCTGGTCACAAGCAGGCAAAGGCAAGCGCAGCAAGAAGCAGCAGGTGGGATTCGGGGAACACATCTTTATCAAGTTCCAGAGCTAGGGGATATCATTTGGGAACAATCCTTGCTGGCTGGAGGCAATTCAGGCCTCAGGAGCAATAGCAGACAACGAATGCCGGGCAGCAGCAGCGCCGCAACTGCGAGATTTGCACTCTGGGCACCGTGGCCCCTCAAAGGCAGGACAGGCATGAGGCCACGGCTGCGCTACGGGACGCTGCAGCGCGAGGCGGCGGCACCGACCGGAAACGGCGGCGGGCGCGCGGCCTGTCCGAGGCACTGCGCGTGCGCCGCTCCCTGCGCGGGGCGGCTTTCCCAAAGCGGCGCCATGGGGGCACTGCGCACGCGCAGCCTGTGGCCGGGTGGCAGCAGTACCTCCTTCCGGCCGGCAGGAGGCGGCAGCGAGCAGCCCCACACGGAGCTGTGCCCCTCCCTGCGCAGCCAATCGCACTACTGCGCCTGCGCCGCTCTCCACGTCCTTGCTCGGCCCTGTGTTGGCGTCCTGCTGGTTATGTGCGCGCAATTTGCTGGGTGTTTTTATGTTTGAGGAGTTTTATTACTGCTTTTTAATTGCGTATGCACGGCGCTGCAGAGTTCGTGTGCAGGGCTGGGAGCCTCTGTGCTGCACATGTGCAGTGTTATTTGCAGTGTTCACGACCAGAAGAGCCCAGCCCATGCTTGGGTTTGGGAGGAGTGCAGCAATGCACAAGATGGACGTTTGAAATGAGGCAGGTCAATGCAGTGCAAACAACCTGGCAGATAAGCGTGGCACAGAACAAAACCCTACTACACACAGTAGCCGAGGTCAAAATTGTGACGCAGAAAAACATGCTCTCCTTCTCATCCCCCACACAGGAGCCCAAGATGGACACTTGGAGCAACATCCAGCAGAGCACCAAGGACCCCTGCAGGAGCCACAGCCCTCAAGACTCACGCTGGCACTGAACACTTTTGCATCCTGTCAACTTCACAGCTCTTAACTGGCCCCAGGATGAGACCAGGCGCTCAATTCTGCAGCTTGCTCCCATTCATACCTGGATCTGTCATGAGTGGCCTCATTAGAAAGATCTGGGCCCACCCCTGAGGATCAGGTATGCCTATGAATTGCTAGAACTAGCAACAAGCCACAGTTCCTTCCTTATGTCTTGAAAACAGGAACAAACAGGATGCACGCATGTGCGGACAAGACAAAATGCATGTTTTGCAGACACATGCAGTGTGCTAACAAAAACGCACTTGAATGCACCCACCACAAGAGCTTGCACAGATAGGTGCTCCCATGGACAGAGATGTCACAGCACAGCTATATAGAGGACAACTAATTTGGCTGCTCTGAGGCTCTAAAGCTGTGGGGCATCAGAGCTGCAAGGCAGTTCTCCTCTGAGAAGGCAGCAGGGTTTGGTGGCAGCATTCTTCCCAACCGGTGCATTCAGACCCTCGACTCTTCACCAGTTCCACTGTGGTATTCACCCATGTCACTCTTCCATTTGCAGTGAAGCTCGACAAGGCTGTAGGACACCAAATGTACAGATCATTTCAACCACATTTGTACGTGAAGCTCCTTACATTGCTTACCTTTGTGGAATGGTGTTTGTTACAAAGACTGAAGAAAAAAAATTTAAAAAAATTCTTCAAGTCATCAATTTATTAGCATATCAGAACCCATGCTTAACCTAAGTGTATTGAGTGCGTATGAAATACTGACTGCTTCACTGTATGACATTTTATTAAGCTTACCATCTAACTCAGCAAGGATTGAACATTTATTATTCAATTCACCTTCTTCAGAAATGAGTTAGAAACATCTTCACATATGCCTGAACCTTCACTTTCCAGATGAATGTCCTAGAGGTGTATTTCAACTAATTAGTGAATAGTACTTGTAAGTGTTGGCACCAAATGCCTAAAATTATCAGAATGGGTATAGAAATATGCCATTTCCTTAGCATTCCATTTTCTTACAAGTCTTACAGATGACAGGCCAGCTCATGTAATTCTAGCAAAGTGAACTCTAAAAATCATGAGTTCATTTCAGCTGGTAAGGCACAAGTTAGTTTTACATATTGTAACAATAAACTAAACTCATGGCATTTCAACATACTGCACTCTTTGCAGATACATTGTTACTGTGGTAATTACAGAACTAACACATATCTGTAGGAAATTCAATTCCAGTAAATGTATAAGAATTTATTGTACCATCATTTATAGAAAGCATTTCAATCCAAAATGGTCAGAACAATCTTAAATATCTGGGTAAAAAATTATAAACATTAGTAAAGATTCATCACAGAATACAGCTTTCTATGTTTTCAGCTGTAAGTTCTGGTAGATAGCCACATGTAAATAAAATTGACAATACCAGTGAAGATGCATACCTCTTTCGTCTTTATTTATAAAGAAGTGACAACACTAGAAAACACATTGATAACCAGTGCTTTGAACAGTGAAGGTGGGATCTAAAAAAAGTCTGATTAAACTGAAGCACCTTAGGTCTTTCTCAAGTTGCATATCTGCTACGAATGCTGAAATGCAAGAGTTTACACCTGCAATATTCCATAATGGAACAGCCACATGATATCAAATATAATCTCAGATTTCCAAACTGGTACATAAAAAAGCCATCACCAAGTATTAAAAGACCACTGCAAGTTCTTATTGCTTTTTGAGTTAAATAATAATCTTCAAAGGAGCCAAACAATCTCTACAGTATCTTGCTTATCTTCCTGTTCATTCAGTAGCAATGGAAGCAATC
This sequence comes from Sylvia atricapilla, assembly GCF_009819655.1. Classification (NCBI taxonomy): domain Eukaryota; kingdom Metazoa; phylum Chordata; class Aves; order Passeriformes; family Sylviidae; genus Sylvia; species Sylvia atricapilla. Next base: position 38,839,434 of record NC_089146.1, on the reverse strand, counting down.
AGCTATATGATATGGCAAAAGAGGCATTTAAGAACACCTATTTCTGAACAAAACCTATTTAAGTACACGGGCATCCCCACCCTCCCCCTGAAACCCACTATAACCACTTAGTGCCAGTACAGGAGCAAAACTCAGTAGGACAAAGCCAGAAGTCTGACTACAGTAAGAAGGAAACACAAAGGGAGATAGAGCTTCCTTAAATATTCAGAATCTGATGTCTCCCAAAACAAAGCACAACACCCTCATAACTTAAAAAGTTGCTTTCTATGTATCTAATCCTCACACACGCTGAGTAGTTCTCAAGTCCACCAAGCTCTGCCCTGAAGCAGTTGATTTTGAATTCAACAACGTTTCAAAAACTACGGTAATATTCAATGTGCATTTTATTAGGGAGAGGAATAAAACAAATGCATGTTGACATTGTTCTTACCAGTTCAGGATTTCTGCAGCAATTCTGTTTGTTTCTTGCAATATGAAAGTTCTACCAGCTTCAGTCTTCAGAATCATCTTTAGAAGCTGTTGGAACAACACAGTGTAATCAGAAGCCTTAACAAAAATGTGTGAAATTAAAACACTTTAGGATGAGTAGAGGAAATAAAGGTGATTTTATAATATGAAATAGCAGACTGTAATACCCAGCCAAACCTTGTGCAATCACATAGCTTAATTCTTACATGCATTTCATGTCGGAAAAAGACAGCATTTTCTAATCAAAGCTCAACAGAACATACAATGTGCAGTGTCCTCCTACTCTTCTTCCTCAAAATAAGATGAAGAAAATTTAATTATGCCAGAGATTCAACTTTTATGTTGTGCTTAGAGTGGCTAATTCCGGCAGTAGTCAGAGGAGGATATACTCAATCCATGACAGTAGCACTCAACATAAGGGAAAGAAATTGCTCACAAAGTTAACAATTTGAGTACTAAAATACCTAGAAAATTCAGCAGTCTAAACAAAGACTTAAATTTATATCTATATCTATATCTATAGCTATATCTATAGCTATATCTATAGCTATAGCTATATCTATAGCTATAGCTATATCTATCTATCTGTTGCTTAATGCAGCCTGGGCCTACTTGGAAGCAGTTCCTCTCTCTGCTTGTGTCCTTTCAGCATATGCAAGATGAACACAAAGCCCACATATGCACAGGATTTTGTCATTGCAAGGTGAGTTAAAAGACAAATACGCACTTGTCAACTGTGATAGAAAAGTCAGGACACACATCTACATTAAGCTAGTAAAATGTTAACTTGTCTGTAGCAGGAAATTAGTGTGTCCTCTCAAGCAAGGTCTGCAGGCAAGGAAGTATATGTACTGGAGTAACTTGTTCCATTCCTGAACACAGAAAGAAGAAAAGTCTGACTCCTTGCTTCTTCAGTTCTTAGAAGAGAAATTTAACTGAAGCGCATCAATAAAAATCTAGAATTTAGAATTCCTCATCTGCAAGTTAAAGGCAGAATCAAATATAGATTGAATTAAGGACTAAAATTACACTAATTAATTTTTTCCTCTAGTAGGAATGCACATAACTTAGGAATGAATTCAGATCTCAAGTCCATCTTTATCCACTCTGATTGCAGAAATAATCATCTTGAACCAGAACTCCCTCTTTCATGCACACACACAGACACACACACCCCCCCCCACCCATTCATAGTATTTCAAATGCATCCTGTGTACTGAAAACCCATATGCAGTTGAGAGACACTCACATGCACACTAGGAAAAAAAACGGTAGACCAACTACCCATCAACCAACTCCCTATTCAACATGCCTAGAACTAGATCCAGGGCATGGATGTGTCAGCAGAAATTTAGATGTATCAGCATATAGTTTTGAATTTAAACACACTAAAAAAAGCCATTAGATGAAAAGTAGGCTAATCCTTAGACAAAATTGGCAACCTTTAGACTTCATTCACGAGGTCTGATAGGTCTGGTCAAGGAACCCACACAACCAAAAACTGCGTGTGAATGGAAAAAAAACAAAGGGGAGAAGAGGACAAGAAAAAGAAATGGAAGAAAAATGGCAATACAAGCGTCTAATTTAAATGCACTAAAATTAAATTCTCAGTGTTTCTTTCCTACTAAGACTCTTGTAAAAGGCAACAACCTGAAGGTCACCGCTTATCCCATAATTATGAGTTGCCAGAACTACAATAACCAAACTGTAACTAGTAAGGAATTTTGTTATCGATTGCAGATAACACTTCTGTGGTCTAAACAACCCTGTGCTGGCAAGGAGGATTGTACCCATTAGCTCTGAGCTGATCTAATGGGAGGGGAGGGAAAGAGGGGAAGCACCTACTTTGAATATCTTCCATATATGCCTGAAGAGTTCTTGCAAGATTAACATACTAGAAACAAGGCAAAGAGAAAAGTAGTTTAAAAGTTGCAAAGTTCTCTGCAGAAACTTGCATCAAGTTAGCAAAGTTTTCTTCACTTTTTACATTGCAAAGCTTCATGACAGATCTTGGTTACCCTAACCCATTTGCCCAACATAAAAAAATTTGCAAAATTTCATATAAATCCCCTCACAATTGATTTGAAATTGCTATAGCACAGTTATTTCAGCTGTGAAATGTTTGTGGTAGCAGCTTGTGACATCATCTTCATGTTCTAATGTCTGTAAAACACATCAATTTTGAAAGCAGCAAACATAAACAAGTGTCAGTTTAATGAAAACCATTCCTAAAACCTGTAATGCAGAAAAACAATCACGGTAAGGACTTCATTAGTTAAATCCATTTCATTTAATTCACTACTAATATGACAAAACAGAACCCTCTGAACGAATGTGGTTCGTGAAAAATGCATAAACACAAAAGGTTTTGTTTATTATAATTAAAATATTAGGACCAGGATTACTATTAGGCAACAGTGGCAGTTTGATGTTAGAAGTGTGTGGTACCAAAACCCAAAGAAAATTCCTATGAATAAAAAGTCTCAGGTGGCTTTGTTTTGTCACTGCCAATCTGCATCAATGTTTCAGTTTTAAGTCCAGATACTGAGACACAGCAGAAAAAATGAGCTTCCACAGCTTACTCATATGCTTGATATCAAACACCAGCATTGGTGCTCTCACTGGATTAAAATGCAGCATGACACACGAAAGTATGTAATGCCTCCTCTGATGGGAAACCAGTAAAAACATCATCTTCAATACACCCAGGCTAACAATCTAGCCTGGATGCTGGCTACAATTAGATCATGTGTCTTAGATCTCTACGCTTGTAGCAGAGAGACTGGACCATAGACTATAAGCCCTACATTAGATGTGTACAGAAAAGAAGCCACTGTCCTAATATATTAAGAGATCAGATAGAGCACAGTCCTGTCTCCTCCCCCAAGATCTCATACATGCTGGCAGTCAACCATTCCCACATGCATTGGATAAGCTGAATACTGTCACTTCTTTGTAAGTAAGCAAAAAACCTGAAAATAACCAACCAGCTTTTCAGGAGCTCAGTTGACTAAGAGAACTGATTAATTATCTAGTATCAAATAAACATGCAGAATACTGGATTTATGAGTGAATCACTGTGCAGAAAGAACTCCATATGCTGATCTCTTACTGGTTAAAGATATACTTGACAGACTCCTAAGCCAATCCTTTTGAGTGACAAGAATGCAGTCAAAAGTAACTAGAAGAGTTTGGACTAATGCCAGAGAAATCATATTACAGCTATAGGCTGTTGCAGAATGTTAATATTCAAATACACGTTATATGTACTCCAGCAGACAAGCACTCAAAATTCTAGACCTTTACAATATGACTTGCATAATGAGAAAAATTAAACAAATCAGGTAGTCCAGCATTCTTAACTGCATGTTTGGCACAAAGAGGTTAACCTTCCAGTTTTACATAAATTCACAATAATCATGACAGTATGTATGCTAACCAGCAAGGCTGACAGAAAGCATTCTGTAGCAGAGTACTTGCAATTATGTAGCACGTTCAGTTTCCAATCAAACACAGTGCACTGACAAGCACAGCCCATTTTAGACCTAAATTTGTTTAAAAAGCGTGTTCCTTGGGTATCTAGCTCCTAGGTCACTCAAGGTAACAACCTCCTTTCAAGTTCTCTGTATGAGCAATTCCTGCCAGAAAATCACTGCATACTTACTCTGACACGTGTGCTGGCCTCATTTGCAGTTCCTAACATATCAGAAAAGCGCTGCTCGCATAAGTGTAACAACACTACAAGGTAGAGACCAGAGCTGATAAATTCATAGTCTGCCTTAAAGAAGATCAAAAGAAACATTCAGAATGTCAGTAATGCATCTGCACATATGATTCAAGTAAAACAATTAGATTTTAATGGCATCATTACAGATTTATCTCTAATTGTTCCAAAAGAATGAGGAAAATGTAATACTAAAAAATTTAAGTTGATGAAAAGCTATTTATACTTCTGGTCCTTCCCATCAACCCCAAATCCAACATGTTATCCTTGAAGCTAAGTAAGAGTTTTACAAATTAAGTCTCAGTTATGATTAGTTCAGAGGAAAGAATGTGCGCATCAGTTATTATATCACTTGGGGAAATAAAACCAATATTTCTGGTTTCTTCTCTGTGGTCCCAAGGCTTAACAGAAAGCCAAAATAAAGGAATATATTTTAAGAATGTCACAATGTTATGTATGTTTGAGAAATTCCTTCAGCTGCTAAGGTAAGAGAAAAACATCGAAAATACTACTGCTGAACAGACAATTCAGTAGATTCTTTAGGAAAAAAAATTCAAAGTTCTTGTTTCTGGAAAATGCAGTGATAGCAACCAAAAAGCACCACTACTAAAACATGATGGTGGCACTCTTGAGAAAGACTTTTCAGAGACTGCCCAGTTGATAGGAATTCTAGGGTAAGTACTAGGGTACTCACCCTAGAATTTCTATCAATTGTACTAGGGCAACAACTTACTTCAAAAAATAAAAAAATTAGAGCCTGATTTTTGCCCCAAAACTGATGTCACTCGGTATTTCTAGTATCATTAGTCTTTGTATATCATCAGAATACAACCCAAAGAATAGGGAAAACCCCTCAGAATAAAGTGCATTAAAAAAACCAACTTTGTGTTATTTACTCATTTTTAAATACTTCACAATCCAGTAGTTCTAAGATATTCTATTTTAAATAAAAAGAGTAATACCAATGGGCCCTTGACTATTTTTAAGTTAGGAAATTATTTGAAGGAGCACTTAGAAACTGCTAGAACAGAGGTTAGTTTCTACCACTCTAATGAAACAAAAGAAGTTTGTAATCATACATTTAAAACAACTGCTAATCTGTGTTCAAAACCAGCTAAAAACAATGACAACTCCTGACTTATTCTATTCATGCTGGAATTCACACTGCACCTATGTGGTAGAGACACTGGATTACAAAGCTAGATGACAGATATGCAACTAAGAAAAGAGATATATTACACTAACCGAAAGCTCAGCTCTAGGAAGTGTTAGCAGAATGTAGCGGTAGTTAGAATATTGAGGAGAAAAATCTGTTCCACATTAAAATTACTTTATATGTATAACAGTCCTTCTGGGAGATGGATTTGGTTTCTCTAAAGACTGCCCTCCCAGCACTAAAGCAACACTTACCAAATAAGGTAAAATATACTAACTTGTTCATTTGCATGTGCCCTATAGAGTTCATGAATGTCAAAGTCTTCCAGATTTAGATGCAACTTCTCCTTGCACAATTCACAAGTTGTCACTGCTTCCAAAGAAGAACCTGGTGGGGAGGCAGGCAAGGGGAGAAATCAGTGTCGAGTTTCAACAACCTGTGACATACGACACACTCATATAAACATTAGAAATTCTACGTAATTTTTTGCTTTATTTTGCAGAGCAAGGTTAGAAGAAAAGAAAGCCTCAAACAGGAATGTAGTGACTTCTGCTACTGTCAGAATTGAAACACTGTAGAATATTTATTCTCTATCCAGCTGCATCTATTTTGCTTCACACTCACTTTGGACATAATATGCCTCTTCCTGCAAGTCTGGCATAAAATCACTTCTTCGGCTTTCTGAATTTTACCGTATAATCCAAATACACACAAAAGTAAGAATAAATATACCAGAATGAAGTTATTGTTAAGTAACATTTTGTCTTGTACCAGTTTTAAAACAGATTCCTTCATAAGCAACAAAACAAACAATGCAAGTTGATAGTGGGCTTATGTCTTTAAATATAGTTAAATACTTCAAAAAAAATTCTTCTACAGGCTGAGGCTTCTAAAACATCCCTCTGTGACATGTATCCTCCGGTGCTAAGCAAAAGAGTCTCTCTTATTTTTTGTACCTTCCTTTGGTACAAAGTGTTTCACAGCTTCTATCAAGCCACCTACTTCTAAGTCTTAAGAATACCACAGATAACAAACTGGTCAATCAATCTGTTACAAAAATATTTCTACAGCACGCAATATCTGAAATGTTTCTTAAATAATTATTATGCACTAGGAAGTTATTTTGAACAAGTAATTTTAAAGTGCCTTGAACAGGAATTAGTATCTTTAAAAAAAAATTATCATACTTAAGTCAAATTCCAATTCAAAATAACTTTTGAATTTTCAAATTCTCATTACTGCTAGGAGTTAGCTCGGCTACAGAAGTCTTGAAAAAAAGCACAACAATTTCCGTAAGGAAGGAATGCCACCCAAAGTGGTACCAATGAAGTGGCAGAGTAATTCTAAAGCTACACTTCTGCAATGTTATCTTTTGTCCAACATCTTAGGAGACAATCCTAAAAAATATAGTTCTCTAAACAAGAAATACAGTTATTGGAACTACTCACATGAGAAGCTGCACAGACACAAAAAGCCTGGAAGTGCCATACTGCTGTTTGTCCCCACTTTTCAACTAAATACCTCAGAAGTGTAATCCTCCTGATAAGCCTCCCTGTATAACTGGAAGGCTGTCTTGGTCTAGAGTTTGCTTTACCTGAATTTATCTTCGACTGCAGCCATTTTTTCATGCACTCCTGGTGAACATACTGCAGACTTCCAGTGCATTTGCATGGCTCTATTAAAAGGTTGTCAGAACTTGCAGAGGACATCTGACAGATTCTGCATAAGTCACCCTCTTCATCTTCAGAATCTTCTAAAAGCAGGCTGAATAGGATGGAATACCAACAAATGCTGTGACATTCCATATAGGACTTTCTATAATGTAAATTTCACTTATTAAACTGTTCTCAAACCTATGAGAATTAGAACAGTTTTCTTTAAAGACAAAAGTGAGAATACAGGTGACAGGGGACTGAGTTGCCACCTCCTCTAAAGGAAAGTTTTCTTCTAAAATCATGATGGCAGAAAGCCCTCTCAAGTTAAAGCAGACACATTTTACTATTGCAGAACATACTAATTTACCTTTCTTTAATTTTCTGGAGTCTTTCTGGATCTCTTGAAGGTGGTATTTTAGACTTGCCACTTTCTTGTCCATCAGAGTGATTCCAGCCAGAGGGAATAATATCTACAGTTATCATAAGATTGTCAGACAGACTGCTTCCTAATGTTGGAGGCACTGCAAAGCGAAAGAGAGAACCAGGCAGAATTCCCGAACTTCTTCCACTGGGGGCTGAATCTGGCGGGGAGGCAGTAGCTGTAGAAATAACAGATACTGCAGGTGTTGGTCTGCTAACAGAAGCACGAGAAGGGCTATCTGATGCTTCAAGAGAGTTCTCCTCACCTGACTCTCTCCTTCTAAAGACATGCTGTGATCTAGCAGTTGTATCAGAGGTAGAGATCCTTGCAGATTCATCTCTTCCTTCTCTTCTTCTTCTGGAAAAGAGAGGTGTACATCTGTTTCTCAAAGAGGATGACAGCCAGGATCCTGTGCTCCTACTTTCAGTGTCTGGCCTGTAACTTTCCCCATCAGAATCAGAGTTGCGATTCTGTGAAACTCCAGATAAACCCCATCTTCGTCCAAGAAAACTAAACCCCTGAGAAGCTTCGGATGACTGAAGTCCTGTAACTTCCGGAGTTGCAGCTCCATTACTACTTGACAGAGTAGTAGCTTGAACTCTTGGGACCATCGTCGACTCTTCGGAGCCCAATGATCTTGTATGCAATGGGTCTTGGCTAGACCTTCGAGAGAAAAATGTAGATGACATGCTAGATGCTAAACGAGACAGCAGCTGTCTGGTTGTGCGTCTCCCCTCACTGTCAGCTGCAGACTCATTCAGTGACCTCTGAGAAGATAAAACCCTTTCAGAACCACTTGAGGAGGAGGTTTCATCTCTAATGGCAGTAAGAGAAAATGCTGGCTGCACACTCCTCTGGGGCGACTGCAATTCATTTCTCCTTTGTCTTGAAGAATAGCTGGATCTTGAAGAGCTCATGTTAGAGTCTCTGCTGAAAAAAGATGGCTGAGGATCAGAAGGCAACTGGCGGTTCATGGGTGCATTCAGCCTCAAAGTGCTTAATGAATTCTCTTTTGGTCTTGCTCCCTCTGCATATGAAGAGGCAGGTCTGTCTTGAAGATCTGTTGCAGAAAAGCAAACCAAAATACTATGACAAGATGTGCTCAAACACATCAGGAAACATTCAAGGTCAGGCTCAACAGGGCTCTAGGTAACCTGAGTTGAAGTTTCAGCTACATCTTCATAGCTGAAGACATCCCTGCTCACTGCAGGGGGATTGGACTAGGGGACTTTAAAGGTCCCTTCCAACCCAAACCATTCTATCATTCTTACAAGCATATCTTCTGTAAATGCTGTCTGAGTATCTTAACACACTGAGAAGAACGCCACTGTATATGAACTGAAGTTCACATGAAGCAGCTGAGGTGACTAGTCTCCTTCCTCAAACAGCTGCACTGGGTGTTGTGGGTGGGAGCAAGGGGAAGGACGAACACGCATGGATGGATGAAGGTAGGAAATAGAAGCTCTCTATGTATTCTCAAATTAAAAAGTTTCATCTTTGTGGTTTTAGTGATTTTTCTTTTAATGGTTCTGCATTGCAATCACCATTTACTGCTGAAGAAGAGCTTTATTTGGCAGGTTCCAGCTAATGAAACATCTGCACAGATGCCAATCATCTACCATATACTTTTGATTACACATCACGGAATGCATTTGGGAATTATTTTATAGCATTTAATAGCAGCACTACTGCTAGAAATGCAGCATAGACAATACAAAGCAAGGTTGCTCACCAATCCACTTCTCCCATTGGGCTCCAATGGTACTACTCTACTCTACTCAAGGTAGAGTAATCGAACTATCCACTTACTAAAAAGTGCTAAGAGTGTGATGACATTAAAATATACTCTTCGGTCAAGGCACGCCGACAATATGAATTCTGAAAATAGTTTTTATCTTTCCTGCTTATCTTCTATACTTAGAAAGGTGGCTTTTTTTTCAACTTCTGCATTACATAATATCACTAATGCATCTGCAAAAGGTTGCAGATCAAGACTAATGGTGAGCTTCCCCTGAGACAGCTCTAGAACATCACAGCACTCTGAACAGAAAGTGAAAATTACAGTGCAGAAGTCCTTACTAGTCCTAGCAGTTGCCATGAGACAAACCTCTCACCTCACGTAAAGTGTGGTTTTCCGTTTTAGTTTCAGTGGTCTAGCAGTTTTCCCTAATAACCATTTGAGAACCCAAATAAGTAGAGATAATAGGCACCTTTAAGAAAAAACTTCCCTAGGTCAAATTAACATTATTTCTCTTCCCAGACCTAAATACAAAGAGATTTTAAGACAAACAAGAAAAGAGCATTACTGAGTAATCACAGAGTTGCAGTGGCGACCACCAACACCCACTTTAACATGACTGAACACATCTACAAGCTAGACTTGTTCTTATATCCTTTGATGGTCTGGTCAACGCATGGAAAGTGGCTGACCAACTTTATTTAAAAGGATACTTTAAAATATATTTTGTGTTCGAGTTTTGAATAAAATATTAAAAGAACATGGCCAGTAAAGTTTTGGATGCTCCATCCCTGGAAGTGTTCAAGGGCACGTTGCAGGGGCTTGGAGCAACCTGGGATAGTGGAAGGCGTCCCTGCCCACGGCAGGGGGTGGAACAAAAGGTCCCTTCCAAATGAAATCAGTCTGTGGTCCTACGGACATGTTAAGAAACTAAAAGCCATACAAAATGTAGGTTTAGGAGCTTTCAGTTACACAAAACATACATGTTGAAGGTGAAAAGTCACTGTTTCTGTAGCTGGGATCCACCAGGTTATTAAGAGACAGATCCGTTCTTCTTTCTAACTGCGTTCGCTCTCTCACTAGATCAGTTCCAAGGGAGCCAAGCATTACTGATGAAGATCTAGGAATCCTACTGCATCTCCATGAGGAATCTAGAAAGAAAAAGTAAATAAGTTCCTCGTTTTTGTAATCATTGAAAAATCCATTAAAACTGGCACTTACACAGACATTTTTCTTATTCATATCAAGGGCAAGTGTAATATTACCACTAGGCTGACCAACGACACAGCTGCCAACATAAAGCTAATTGCACTCTGCTGATGCTGGCACTTGTATCATCTTGCAGCAAGTTAGTTCTGAAAGCTAAATCAAACAAAAAGTAATAATACAGATCCATTAACACTCCTACCAGACAGAAGAGGAAGAGAAGTAGCATCTTGCTTCCTAATGGTAGCTGGTTTTTAAAAAGGTTTCACAATACAGCAAAACAGCAGCTTGAGACTTAATAAATGCTGCCATTCTACTTCACACTACTTAAAAGAAATTTCATTTCTCATAAAAACAGCTGATGAATCTTAAATGTAGTTTAGACACAACTCTAAGAACATTGACTAACACTGTCCTTGTTCACATTACAGAACAAAACACTTCAGCATAAAAAGGGATCTTGTTTTTTATTAACAGCACCAACAAATGCATAGCAAACTGTATATACATCAGCTGTGGACAAAACTCTTGTTCCTAAAGAGTCTTCTTCAATGGCTCTGAAAAATTCATCTCGGTATCGCTTCATTGCTAACTTAAAAACCAAACTTCAGCACTCATTGGTCGACAGTGTGATGACCAACCAATGTAGAAACAGAAAGATGAACAGTCCTATACCATAATAACAAACGTTCATGGTTGTCATTTTATTAAGAGAGTAAGAAAGTATCAACAATACCAAGGTCTGAGCAAGAATTTATTGATTTTTTTATTTGGATGGCTGTGCAATTCCATAAGGGGATATTAAAAAACCCATTAATCCATACTCACAAGGGTAATTTGAATTAATCTAATGATCTGAATGAAAATGCTTCAGAAGTATTTTCAGTGTAAGGTTTTGACTGTTACTTCCTGAGCTTTAGACTTCTGTTGGCATATGGCATAAATGCTGTCTATCCAAGTTTCATGAACTTACTCACAGCTTTAATGAAACTCTCAGGTTTTCCTGAAAGAGCACTTAGTGTAGAATGTTTCTTTAGGCAGGACCTAGAGAATGAGTTCTGGCCCTGCTGAAAAAGGAATGCTTTCTTCCCTGACCCCTAACAACAGTGCTCTAACCAGCCATGACACTGTACTTGAACATATTGCTGTATGGTAAAGCTTTCCTTTCTGCTGTCCCTGACACACCTTGATGTATCAACACCACCTGACTCATGAAGTAAGAGCAGCTGTACTTATTCTTTTCTTGAAATCTTAACCAATTAAGGTATGTTTGAGCCACGAAGTTCAGCTTGACCACAAATGGAATAGGTACAGCTAATAATTCTGAAATGACATGAGTACAACTGGACTTTCAAAAGACCATGTTAACAACATACTCGGAACTTTGGATATAGCTATCATTGTGGACATACTCTTAAGACAGGCATAATTTTTTCTTACTTAAGAAAGATACAAGCATATTTGAAGCAAGTCTTTTAAAACTTGGTAAAACCTGAACTTACGACTCAGACAATTTTGATGTAACTCAGCTCCAGTAATCAACCTCTCACCTGAAAAGGCAGTCAAGCCATTACTTCTCACAGAAGAGGTAGATGTACAAGATAGTTTAGGTCTCTTTGAATCACTATCTTGCTGCTGGCTATGCAGTCTTGAATATGCTCCCTGAGTTCTCTCAGACTCACCATAACACCCAGATGTGAAATGAGAGGAAGAAGATGTAGACTGAAATAACATTAAAAAATAAATTACATAGTATATCAGATGCACTTACACTGCACAAAAGTGTACATAATGCAAAACTCACCAAAATTGTAAAGAATGACTTTAGATACAAAACCTTTTCTTTAAAAATACCATAGGAATTATGTTTGTGCTCTTGATTAGTATTTCCACGTTTACTCAATACAGTCCTACCAACAAAAGTCAGTTTCTATAATATTCAACATTATATTTCCTTTACAGATATATGTGGCTTACAACAAAAAAAATCTTGTAAAAAGGGGGAAAAAAATCATATTCCTGGCCTGTAAGGTGCTATAAACACAATCAAATATAGCTTTACAGATCCCCAAGGGAACATATTTTGCTGTCCAGAAATGGCCAAAACTGAAGAGCTGCATTATTTTATTTAACTAATCCAACTTACTTTTTATCAAGCTAACATATAATGAGCTGAGGAGTGAGCTTAAAGAAAACTGTTCGAAACAAGTATATTTTGATTACAATAAGCGCAGCTGAAGGAGTTCAGAGTAAAGAAGAGGTACAAAACAATTTTTGCAGTGTACAGCAGTGAAATAAAACAGTTTCCAGAAACCAGCACTATAAGACTTAAAAAGTTCAGTATAGCCTACAAAGCTGTTCATTTGGTTACTTACAATCAAGGTATTCCTTTTCTATTTGAAATATTTCAGGTTTATTTTTTCATATAAAAAAGAAAAAGTTGAGCTCAATCAAAAAGCTGAATTGGGCTGTTTGTCTTCCCAGAAACTATCTACAACCAAGATCCTTTAAACATCAAACAAATTAGAGTATGTTATAGCTGTGTTTTATTTCTACTTAGTTATGGTTTTTACTAAGTTTAAGCCACAATTTCTTACTCTGTCAAACTAAGAAGTCTCTTAACGATTTCCCTCATTTCATCATAAAAAAATAGGTAGGGAGACTAACATCAGAAACCAAGTACAAAGCCAAGTTACTCTCCCTGATTAACCTTTTATTTAACATATCACTTATGTTTTAATCATTTACTATTTGGTATGTGAAATTTTCAGTGTCTTCTGCAAGGTTCACTTGTATTAGAATTCACTTTAAGAGAATAATTAATCCTAGTGGGGAAAAAAAGGGGTTTCACCTTGAAAACTACAGCACTAATTTAACTAAATATGTAGACCACTTAGAACCACAGATTCCATTTGGATTTAAACTATATGTAAACATCTACCATGGCTTCCCCTGAAGGACAACATGTACACACTAGTTCCTTCCTCCTCACCTCCCAATATATCAGTGCCTTCACCTTCAAGTCACCTAAGAAAACCAACACCTCTTTTAATGACGCGAACACTCTTAGGAACCCAAATATCTCTCACTCTGAAAGCGAGTAGGATTTTTATTTCACTATTGTCCCACCAAACTTGTTCACAGTTTTCTGCTTTTCCTATCTTAATCTTTCTACTGCACTTCAAAGTGCTTAACTGTCACTCTACAATGCGTAAGTATGTCACAAGCAAACGACTTTATTCTTGGAGTTACAAAGGCACATTCTAGAACCCAGTTAAGACAAACTATTAGGGTCTGAGTCGTGAATCTAAGGTAACCATTCTCTCACTGTATGATGTAAGCAGCATGTAAGAACAATCAGACTATGAACTACACCTTACAATTAAATTTCCTAAAGCAGATCTCCAAACCCATGAACTTTGTGTTAACTCACAAAGCTAGTACCATCCAAAAAACATCCCTGCGGAAATCCCTGAGTGAAAAAGTATAAATAACATCAACTTTGCCATCCACAGGACTACAACATGTCTGAGATTCTAATTATCCTCATCTTCTTTCTTTTTCAGAGTCAGAGTTCAGTCAGAGCTACTGACTTCAAATGTATTTCTTAACTCTTAGTAATACTAATATACATCAATATTTTTATCCTCTGAATGTTTTTTAAAACTGCTACCTTTCTAGCTTTTGCTCCATCTTGAACTAGTAAGATTTACTTTTCTCATAAACATTACAGAGAGCCTCTGCTGGCAGCTTTTGAGATTGGGAAGACTGAAGTAAACTCCTGGTGTTTCAATATTTTTTTCCAAGTATTGCACATTAACAGTTCTCACCAATCTGCTTCTGCTTCCCAAACATCTTCCAGAATGAGGGTGATCAAGTGTCCCTGAGTAACGAGTTGGAGATGACGCTGTAAGCTTCCAAGGAGTTCCATGGGTATCCCTTTCTCCAATTCTCCAGTCTCTACTGGAACTATTTAATACACTGGATTCCTGAAGAACAACATGATTATCATATGCATCTTGTAACTCAAAATAACTCAGTACCTGATCTGAATATTGCAAATACAGGGAAGAGGAAGCAGTAACAAATCTGGAAACATTTAATAAGAAACCCTGAGGGATAGCAAAGAAATGAAATAGGCTCAGAGAGAACCACTGGCAAAAGCAAAATTTTGCTGTTCAGTTTTTTCTAAATACTTTATAGCAGCCCATTCATCTGTCATCCATTTTGACCTAGGACAACAAAAAGTTGAAGTGCAATGCTTTGGAGGCATTACCCTGACTTAGATACTGCAGCTACAGGGCTGAATTAAGGGCCTCATTTTCAGGTGTTATGCAAAAAATCCCATAGGTGTAGAAAGGGTCTCCCTGACAACAAAAGCACCTCTTTGGCCACTAAAATAAGCTGAATTTAAATTAATAGATTATAATTGAGCAAACAGACTGCAATTCAATTTGCTCCATAGTATTAGCAAAATTAATAGAAATAACAGAAATGCAACCATTTCATTAACACTAAGCAGCATTTTTAAGTGACTATTTGTCCATTCTTTTTCTATGAATTATCAGTATTGTCGACAAACACAGTAGTTGCTGTCACCATTTCTCAAAAGCAACAACAAAGCATTCAAAACCAAACCAAAATACAAAAAGCTCAGCTTCTTTTCTTCAGTTCATCTTAAGAATATTTAACATCCCTTGTCAGAACGTAACAATTAATGCCCTACATAAGGTATTCCTGTTATGGTATCTATTTTCAGTAGCTGAAAAATGTGATCAGGAAAACATTCAAAACAATTTTATAAACTACTCTTGACCCTATGCCTCCAATGGAAAAAAAAAAAAACCCACAACAACTTATAATTCGTTTGTCATAGAATGTTGACTACATTGTAACATAAGGGATAGGAATTTTTTTCATATACAATGACACTAGTTCAATTTTTGTATTTTCAAGTTACCTAGCAAAAACACTATATCCCATAATATGACTGGTTTACAATTAAGCTCTTTGTTATGCCTCCTCAGATAAGCAGGAGCTAGTACCCAGACTGATCTCAAAAGTACATGATGTACAGGAATTCTGTATCTGTATGAAAAAAAAAATACAACAAACCCAGCCAATAGAAATATAGGGCTAGCTTATTTGCTAGCCCTAATCAAAGCCAAATACAAATTTGACTGATCTGTCCTAGAAGTTTTTGAGTCAACCTATAATCAAGAGTTCTCTTTATACCTAAAGAATTACTGATAGTCAAAGTTTTACTTCTAAACAACTTCTAAATCATTTGTAACTGAACTAGATCTTAAATACTTTAAGGTAGGTTTATGAATGGATTAACAATCATTAACAAAGTGAAAATGCCTGTCCTTTGCATTCCTATCTAACTGGACTTAAACCTTCTTGCTCCAGTCTCGGTAATCTTAATCTGCAAGCAATAAAGCAATTTGTTCCTACTAGCTCTGTAAGTACAAAGGGTTAGTTAAGAGAGGGAGCTACCCTCCGATTTTATCACTAAGCACCAGTCTTGTGTAAGGAGCTCTCAGACTAGCTTCTACAAACTGGGAGTGGAAAAAAGGACCACAACATAATCTTCTATCCAAACACTTCCCGTTCTGCTTTAACTGGCAAGTGCTACAAGATCATTCCTCAGCTCAGAATCACTTTTCTCAACAGGAAATAGTCAAAAGAATGCACACTGCAGTGAGCAAACTGCAGTTCATGTAATAAATGAAATAACAAGAGGTACATTGTTTCAAAATCTTTTAACAGCAGTAACACATCCAACTTCACAGCACCAGTTCAACTGAAGACTTCTCTTCTGATCAGTGGCTTTTAGTATACGTACATTGTGTGTGGACTGTGTCCATAAATCTCTACAAAAGGCTAAGATGGGCTAAGGTCCGATTTGCTTTTGCTGAGAAGCCAGACAGTGAAAAACATTTAAGACTCCAAAATGCAAATATGACTCACAACTGCTTCCCCTTCTACATTCCCTATAGCCTATATAATAACAAGCACATGCATGCTAGAGATAACAAAAACGTAACACACATACATTAACTGTGCTAAAAATAATGCTCTATTACTTGTTAAACTGTTTCTCAAAAAGGCATTATATAATACAATGTCCCAGATAGCTTGTCAGCAGGGACCAAACTCCTAACCATTTTTTAAAAAATAGGAACATTTAATCACAGAGTTAAGGTTCTGCAATTTCAAAGACCAAAATGGGCTTACTTTTCTGGGCCCAAAACTGAGGTAAGAATTGCTGACAGGAGCAGAAAAAAAAAATATTACTAAGATAATTGAGCCAAACTGCTATCTGTTGCTTCCAAGTGTCAAAAATAATTTCTACAGTAGTTTAATCTCTGCTTCCCATAATACTCTCCCAATGTGCAAGTACCTGAACAGCGTGAATGCTTCCTCTTGAGCACAGCTCTCCTTCCCCATAAAAGTAGTTTGGTTAGTGTAAAATGCTGCTTGTGAAACAGCAAAAGGCCTTTTTTCAGTGCCATTCAGTGCACACAAAGCCCAGCTGGACAAACATACTGACGTGACAGGCTAATGTGACTCTGTGTCGGTTTTGTACAGCCTGGTTTTTGGTAGCTGGGAGGCCTCAGAGCTGGCTTCTGTGATTAGCTGCTGGAAGCTTCCACCATGTTTAGCAGAGCCAATCCCTGATGGCTCTGAAGATGGACATGCTGCTGGCCAAGGCTGGGCCAATTAGAGATGGTAGTAACACCTCTGTGATAGCAGATTTCAGAAGAAATCAAAACAAAAGTAGGGATGCAGTTTTAATTTCAGCCACAACAGAGCAGGAGGTGAGAACATGTGAGGGAGAACAAACAACACAGCAACACCAAGGTCAGTGGAGAAGGAGAGGGAGGAGGTGCTCCAGCTGCTGGAGCCGAGATTCCTCTGCAGGCTGTGGTGAAGACTATGGTGAAGCTGTTCCCCTGCAGTCCATGGGTCTACGGGCAATGCACAGATCCACCCACAGCCCATGGGGAAGATGCTCACACTGGAGCAGGTGAATTCCTGGAGGAGGCTGTGATCCAGTGGGATCACACTCGATCCTCACTCAATGGAGAGAGAGGGCCTCTGCTCCAGGCTGGAGCAGCCTGTCCTTGGAGGACTTCATCCTGTGGAAGAGAGACTCACACCACAGCAGCTTTGGGAGGACTGCTGCTCGTGAGAGTGGACCCACAATGAAAAAGTTCATGGAGAACTGACTCTCACGGGAGGGACTCCACGGCCTCCCAAGGGAAGGCCTCCAGATCCTGAGCCAAGCGGAAGAAAAACCTCGGGCGACGAACTGACCATAACGCCCATGCCCTCTCTCCCTGCACTATCAGTGGGAAGGAGGGAGAGATTGGGAGAAGGTGTTTTTCAGGGCTTTTTTTACTTCTCATTATCCTCCTCTGATTTTGTTAATAATACATTCTCTTTGTACCTTTAATTTAAGCCTGCTCTGCCCTTGGAGTGTTTTCTCCCAGTCCTTATTTCAACTCATGAAGCCTTCAATAAGTTCTTCCCTCCTCTGCCCAGCTGCGGCAGGGGAGGGCAAGTGAGTGACTGTTGCAGGTGGCAACTGGCATTTGGCCAGTGTCAAACCACAACAGAGTCTAAAACTCCTCTCCTTATCTTTTCAAACTGTAAGCATAGGAGATGCTGCAGAATGGTAGAGCCCTGTGTACTGACAACACAGTCCTGTACTTTTTGCATCACCAACACATCAAGTGTAATGCCCTACACATATCAAAGTTCAAACAAAACCCTCACCTCTCCCTCAACAGAAAACTCCACTTACCCAGGTTTATGATGGCAGTGACTCATCAGAAAATAGATCTATATTATCAGGATTGAGCTCCCTCATTCATTTAACAGCTGATTTCTAAAGGTGCGGCTACAAACAAGAGCAGGTAAAACCAGAAAATCTAGAACTACCAGTTCATAGATCACTGTCATTGACTTGGTTAGTAAATTCTTGCTTTTTTGAAATCTTGTTTATCCGAGTTTTGGGGCTTTTCTTGGTAAAAAAGACACTTTTAAAATCATTTATACTTCATAAAAAGAAAAAAAAATACATTACCTGGTATCCAGATTCTAATCTCCATGAAGATTCTCTTGTATTATATGCACCAGATAAACTGTTTCCAGTTCTAGATCCTAGAGGAGAGCTGGAAGCCTGAACAGATATCCTGCGAGGAATTCTTGAGGGTTTTGACTCCATTCTTTGTATCCTGTACAAGGACATACTGATCATTTTTCCTCATAGAAGCAGGGAACTCATGCAAAACAGGCACAGGTCATTCCAGGCATAACATAAATATGATTCACACATACAATTGTTTGCACAGTGCTTTGGTCTGACTGTGCATCAGCAAAACGGGGAAACAAGTTCTTATCCTAGTTTTTTTTAACCTCTTCTTTACATCTCCCATCCCTCATTAGAAAACTACAGACCCTTTTATGATTTTGTTATGATATATTATTGCAATTATAAATATAAGAGGTACTCCCTAAAGCACCACACAGTACTCATATAAATGCAAAATGAGTCAGGAACACGTTACTAAGATTTCTTAAATTCACGTATTATGTTTTTGCTAATGAACGGCATCTCAACACTTACAGAAATTATATTCAGACTTCTTCCTCAGGGTTGAAATTGTGAAACTTCACCCTCCTGTGAAAAAACACATCGGCAGTCTATCTGCCTTCAACTCCTCCAAAGGCAACTCCCATGAAAGCTAACATATGCAAAGGAGCACAGGCTATTTCACAGTGTATTCATAAATTTACTTCCCACTTGCTGGGTGTTTATCTGCTTTTTGCTATTTCTAAGCATTTAAAAAGAAATGCTTGTGCCTTTTCCACAGGAGATGTGTTCCTATACTCATCCCTGCCCTTGAAATGGTATCTGACTTAACATTTACCTAAAACTCCAGACAGTTAGACTCCTCCTCCTCGGGGATAGTACAGAGAGAAGCAGATCAGAAACAGCAGCTCTTAAAAAAATTTAAGGAAACTCAGTATCCTCAGTGGTGCAGTACATGAAGAGTAGCACGACACATAACTCAAACAAGTGGCTTAGAATCCTACTGACACAGGATGATTTGCCAAAGTGGTACAGTCTATTTAACCACTTCAAATTCTGGCCTAACCTTCTGAGAACAGGACTAAACTACTGATTAAAAAAAAACCCTATCCATCAACAAAGTACATTTTTTCCACAGTTCAGTCATGCTCACCAGTATCACACTCTGCAAAAAGCTGCTACATCAATCCTGACACACTTCGTGTCCAGCTGCAGTTTCAAGGTGAGTCCACATACTCAGGACTTTTAATCTTTGCTCAAGTCATGCTGAATTAAATATTCCACCTGGTAGAAGCCTGTTAGTTTGTACAGAACTCCACTGACCTAACAGCTGGGACAGCTGAGGTTAGTTTCCTTAACCACTGTTCTCATGCATGTTCAGTTGTCAGCTAGCTTTACAACAGCAGCCAAAACACAAAAAGCCAAAATGTTTAATCTTGCAAGCAGGACTCCACAGTATACCAAGTTTAAGTGACTGTTTACCTTTGTGTACAGAAGAACTACTGGCCTGTAGTACAGAGGACACCTGCTCCTAGACCACAATTCCAAAATTAGTAACCCGTTCGTGTTTGCCAAAGCCATCATCAGGTAAACAAGATCTGGTTAGGAATCTGAAATGCTCATTTGCCCAACTTTGCATTAATATACTGAAATAATTTAATTTCCTGGATCACATTTAAAACCTCAGGTAAATATTCAGCACTTTATGCAGTTCTCAGTTGTAAGCACATCTGTATCAATAAGAATGTTCTAAGCAGCAGTCCAGAGTTCAACAGAACAATGAATTGTAGAAATATAAAAGAAACTGAGGACAAGTCTAATTATCTAAACCACACCACTTCAAGTGGATCATTAGTTCAATAAAATGTAACAATCATATTTATTCCTAAACTGCAATGATAGCTAATTTAACCTTAAGAGTAATCTGCTGTAATGTGCTCTACAACTTCTATAGTTGCATGAAGCTGCAGTGAGTTAAAGTAAAAAGTAACTATCAAAGTTGCAAACTGTGAAGCTAAAATAATATCACAATAATACAGACTAGAGTGTCAGCTGCACAGAACAGCCATATGTCTGGATGAGATCTGACACTCAAAGACTGTTTGTCTGTGTTTTACACTGACATAAAATACAAGGAACAAGCAACACAGAATAATGGATCCAATTCTGTACTATTAAGTACTCGACAAAAGTGCCAGCAGTATCTCCTCTATTATGGATCATTCTGTTTCTGAATCACTTTGTTTCAGATAGGTGTGCAACCAGATGAATTCAGTAGCATAGATAAAAGTCAGACATGGACACACACAGAAAATGCAAACGTTCAAGAAGAGATGGAAGGTCCAACTAGTAGGAATTAATGTCCAGATGAATCAGCGGAGGAGACAGAAGTGCAAGACAACTTCAAAGACTAAATTATAAATCATCTAATACTAATAAAATTGCTTATGCACCATCCAAGGAGCAGAAAAAAAGTAAGAGCATTCACACAGAAAAGGACAGTGTGGAAGACTGGATACCAGAGCCAACTACCTGCAGAGGATGAAACTGAGTCCAAAATTAGCAAATTCCTTCCACAAATACACATAAATAGGCACAAGACTAATTTTCTCCTTCAGTGGTAGTAGCCCCAAGAGGACAGACAATGTTACCCATCAGCCTAATCTTGTAAATTAGCACAGGTTGTGATTTCAATCCAAGTATGTCAAGATAACACTATCTATAGAATATTTTCTTTCTACAAGCGAAGAAATCTAGCAGAAACTATACCCCAAAAAAAGTGTTAAAACCAGCTAAGGTAGCACAATAGAAACAGCAAAATTTAATGTGTCAGTTTATGTATACACACTGTGATTAATTTCCTGCATAGAACCTTACACTTTTTTTTTTGCAGTCTTTGCTTCAGCCAGGAAATGAGAAGGATCTGCTATAAATATCAATCAGAGTCACGTAAGACTAGGCATTTGACATCTGTCATGTCTGATGCAGAAGCGAAAAGAGGCTGAATAAAAGGCCTTATGATCTAGGCAAAGAAATTCTGACCAAGGAAATTGAATTTTACTTTTACCTTTCAATAAAGGTTCAGTGACAGAAAGCGGATCATTAAGATGAATAATTTTTAAAAATCTGCTGCACAAGAGCTCTTCAATTTCTGGCCATCCATTATAAAATTTACTTGCAATCCAACTAGCAGAAATCATAGAATAGTTTGAACTTGAAAGGATCTTTAAAGGCCATCTAGTCCAACCGCCCTGCAATGAGCAGGGACATCTTCAACAAGATCAGATGGCTCAGAGTCCCATCCCACCTGACCTTGCATGTTTCCAGGAACACAGCATCCATCACCTCTCTGGGCAATCAGTGCCCATGGTTCACTATGCTCATCATAAAAAATGCATTCCATAAATCTACTCCTTGTTCTGTCAGAACAGGCTCCACTAAATGTCTGTCTCCATATTTCTTATGGGCTCTTATTAAGTACTGAAAGGTTGCAATGAGGTCTCCCTGGAGGCTTCTCTTCTCCATGCTGAAAAACCCAAATTCTTTCAGCTTTTCCTCATAGTCTTACCTAGATGGACAGAAATG
The DNA here is from genome assembly GCF_009819655.1 of Sylvia atricapilla. Classification (NCBI taxonomy): domain Eukaryota; kingdom Metazoa; phylum Chordata; class Aves; order Passeriformes; family Sylviidae; genus Sylvia; species Sylvia atricapilla. The sequence goes on along the minus strand of NC_089146.1, from coordinate 38,817,377 downwards.
AAGCTGAAGTCAATGCAGCCATGATGTCCATTTACTAGACAGAAAAAACTAGATCTAGGCACTTGACCTCTGGTGATCAACACTAGTAAGATGTCTTCTGGGTTTTGGAGTTTTTTCCCCCAGAGTTCTCTGAAAACCATTTTAAGCACTGCACGTTGAAAGCCTGAGTTGCAACTGTCTTCACAGGTGGCTTGAATACAAACAAAACACATATAACGCTTATGCTGATCACGGAAACACAACGAGGTGGTTATAAATAAGGTGAGCACGCTAAGCTACCACAAAGCACAGGAGAGAGACACACAATGGTCTTTTGCTAAAATGAAAATCACATTACTGAAGTCATAACAATAGTTGCCTACAAGGGGAATATTGCTCTCGTACACAATATTTCAGAATGAGAATGGTTCCTTTTTATAGTATCATCATCTTAAGAGTTTTCCTGAAGAAAACCACTCAAAACCTCAAGCACTTTGTTTACACACACAGGAATTCAACAAACCCCAAGCAGTAATTAACATGCTGTAATGAGTTTTATGACAAAGTAGACATTTCAATTTACATAGAAGGTAGTGAGATCAAAAAATACTTAAATTACTTCTCTGAGAAAATAACAACAATAATCACAGTAACAGAAATTGGGTTGTAGTCTGAACTGATTAAAAAGCTTGTTGTTGCCAAAAAGTAAAGGAGCACCTTTATTCAAATTATTATTATTCAAATCTCACACCTGATGTGTCCTTCATTGAGAACCCTCAACACATTAACCAGTGAAAACACACTTCTCCATTATTTTAACACTACTCATGCTCATATCCAACAGAGAAATGAGAATGTGTACAGCAGGATGAGCAGCACTCTTCTTATCAAAGCAACGTATTTCATCAGCTTATGCCATGTTACACTACCTAGCAATCAAAACCTATGAAAAAAATTTGGAAACAATTCTAGAGACTCTTGAAAAAAGGGACATATGCAATACTTCTCAAGACTTGGTCAGAAACCAAGTTCTGAAATAAAACTTTTAAGTCACACCTGAGAAACAGATGACCAGCTTGAAAAAGGAGGTAGAACTGCACAGCCTATTTTGAGCACACAGATCAAATGTCCTGCCCTTCTTGATCTGTCATCCCCCCAACAGCATTATAAAAGATGAACTAGACCTAACACAGCCATGGGTAGAGATAACAAAGTAATAAAAGATCCAAGAGGTTTTTGAGGGAAAGCAATGCAATCTCAAAAGACAAAAATAGTTACTATCCTTAAGTGTCCATTTTTATACTCCTTCACAAAAAGGGATTCACAAAACACAGAGAGTAAATATTTATCTTCTGCCTTGGCCCTCTCTATCGATAAAAGAGGACCAATTTCAGGTAGTCATGTCTACAAGTAAAGCCTTTGCCAGCTTCCATGATTCCTACCAGATTTAAGCAACCTTGAACTCTCCATCAGAGGGTAGCATAAGCTTCACTGCCTGCTCTTAAATTCATTCTTCTGGCTTGGAACTATGCACTGACACTTCTACCTAAGACTTGACGTCTCACGTCTACATGTTTTTGTGTAGTTAAACATAAAACTATTCATAAGATTTTTCTCCCGACCAACCTGTGCTCATGCGTCTTTCTCGGGGCTTATTCACTATCATCTTTTTAGGACAAACAAGACAGTGCTCACGAGTCTTTCTCTCAGACTGTGCAATTCTTCGTTACGGTATTTTCTCAACCTTCAATGCGGTGAAATTGACAGATAACTCAGGAGTCTCTCAGGAGCCCAGTGAGGAGCAGGAGTATTTACAAATGTCGACGGCTGCCCACGCTGCCGCGGCCGGTGCATTAAGGCTGGGCTGTTCCCGCAGCCAGCGCGTCCCCCGAGGAGCCGCCGAGGGCACGGCACCTCCCCTGCCAGGCCCCGGGGAGCGGCCCGCACGGCTCGGGCCTGGCCGGCGGCCGCCCCCGATCCCGCCGCGCAGGCAGCATCCGGCCCCAACCGCCGGGCAGAGGCCGCGAGGAGCGCGGAGAGGAACAGGGTGCCCCCGGTGTCACACGGCCTCGCTGCGGGAGCGGGCACGGAGCCGAGCGGCCGTTGGGGGCGATGGCGGAGGGAGGGACGGGTCAGCCGGTCTCAGCACGGCACAAAATGGTTCCCCCGGCCCTGGCGAGAGGCCGTCGCGGCGGGCGGGGCCCCGCAACAGGCGCGGCCCGAGCCGCAGTGGCCGCCGCGGGCGGTCCATACTCACCGTCACGGCCGGGCCTCCTCGCAGGCCGAGCCGGGCCGGGCCGCCGCTCGCGCCGCTCCCGCAAGACAATGGCGGCGGAGCGAGACCGCCCGGCCGCCAGGCGCGGCCACTCCCAGCTCTCGCGAGAGCCGCGGCGGCGCGGGCCGGCCCCGCTGGAGGCGCGCGGCGGGGGCGGAGCCCTGAGCGCAGCCTGAGGGCTGTGGGCGGGCCGAGCTGCGGCACCCGCGGAGCGCCGAAAATCCGCGCTGCGAGTCACAGCGTTCCTCTTTGTGCGCGGAGCAGCATCCCCACACACATCCGAATCCTCTTCCAGCTTCAGCCTGAAAACTGCGACACGGTCTTTGAGTCTTCTGTCTATGTCACGTTCTCTTCCTTGCCTGAACCCTGTAAATGAATTCCCCCGTCTCTCGTGGCCGGCTACAGCAGGCTGTCCCTGAAGGACACGGCGGCATGGGGTTGTTGGGCACAGCCCCCTCAACCGCAAAGGAACTGAATTGCCATTCATTTTAATTGCATCGAGGCCTCGGTTTCTTATAGAAAGTAACAGACATTGGCAGGCATTTTTACTTGAGGGGAAGATGTTGCATGATGTAGGAAATCAGGAGATAATCTTCCCAAATTCTTAAAATTCAAACTCTTCGCGTAATCAGAGATTTCAGATTAGCAATCCTAAACAAATTATGATTTCCGGCGTCTCTGGCCACCGTGGAACACAGCAGAGATTTCACACTGTGTTTCTGAGCCAGGCCCTCAGGAAGACTGGTTATGTTATTACTACGGAGTCTAGACTTGTATCACAGCAGACATGAGTCTCTCTATTTTACTGATCCAACGTCCATCTGCCATCAGCCTGCAGCAGGGCTTTCCTGAATCCCAGTATCAAAGGGAGTGCCCTAGATCACACTTTGCAAGTCAGGTAAGGGGGGTGTGCAACAGTAGCAGGCTGGCTATTCTTTAAGGGACGAAAAAAGAAAAAAAGAACATTTAAAAAGGGAAGGAAATGCAACCAGCCACCCTAGCATGGAGCTACAACACATACAAATTCAATGTGTGCCATGCCTAATAGGTCTGACAGATCTGGAACACATGTAAGACCAGCCAGGCTGGTTAGAAAATAGACAGGTGGCAGCAAAATTATAGACTGTCCCATTGCTATGTTTAGCAATACACTTGATTCTGTTTCCATTCACGCTTATAAATATGGTTGGATTTTATTGCATTTTATTCACTTCCTCCCACAGAGAAATAGTGGGCAAAGCATATTATTGGACACAAAGATGAAGAGCTAGGAGCAGCTGTAAACAGAGAGAGGAACAATTGAATAAAAACTCAAAAACTCAGAAAGGCTGTTGGGTTTTTTTGCTGGTGGGCATGTTACCTTTCACCATCATGCCTAGAGCAATGTTCATTGGACTTGGGAAAATCTTGTCTATAGCACCCAGAAGCAGGCCTACCACCCCAGACAATACCATTTATTTGGCACAACAGTCTCCAGGGGAAGAGGACAGCTAGAATGGGTTCATGAATGATGCCAGGAGTAACAGCTACTCTTTTTCCTGGCTAGCAAACAAGAACACTTACACAAAGAGCACTTAGATCTACAATAAATGCAATCCCTAAAGGACTCACTCCGTGTTTAAGTAACACACAAATCAAGTGTTATTCACAGATCTAGTGAAATACCCGTGTAAATGTGAAGGATGAAGCGTACAGCCTTCCCTGCAGCCAGGAGAGATCACAACCACCACTAATCAAGGGCATTATGCTTGTCTTTTTAAAAGCAAGCTAGAAAGTAAGTGGGGAAAGCCCCATCCAATACAACACTTCTGAGGTCTTCAACTCAGTCTTGCTATCGTCAGAAGAGGATTTACTGGGAATGCTAGGATGTTATACCGTTCACTACGTTAGCCCTGTCCAATGCAATGCACCAATTGTATTACTGGAGGGTTAATGCAATAACCTTTCATGAACAATCCATGAGCTCTATGAGCCATGTGCTAGCTCCTAGAAAAAAAGAAATTGGATTCTCACCTGAGTTCATGAGCTTAGCTTTTTTTTTTTTTTTTTTTTTTTTTTTTTTTTGTTACTTTAAACTGCATATTAGATCAAAGATCTACCCTGTAACAACTAGTTTAATTACAAATATACAAAATCAGGAAAGGTTAAGACATAGTGTTCAATACTACCACATTGTATGAAGACATCTCTACATTGTGAACCATTGCTAAAATGGCACTATCTAACAAATGTGGATTTAGGTTTGTCTCAAGTAAAATATCTAATCTTGTGTGTTAGTGGCTGAAGCCACAAATTCTGTGTAAGAGTGTTCTCTCTGTAAATGGCAAAGCAGTAGGTTTAGTGTACATCTGCTTTATCACATTCTTTAACCATATCAATGATATGGAAACAGGCAGATTTAAATCAGTAACTATCCTTAACTGTCTATTCTTACATCTCTTCACAAAAAGGGATTCACAAAAGCTGTTTCTTCCACAAATGCCTGAACTTTTTGTAGTGTCTGTTGAACTTTTTGTAGTGTCTATCCTTAACTTCAATAGGTCATAGTCTGAAATTTTAAGATTATCAGAAATTGGTGTTGTCTAGTTGAATAGTTTATACTTATCCCTATTAGTAAGTCGTTCTTCAGTAAAATTCACTTTTAATAACCATTAAAGATAGGCAGTTTCCAAAGACTTTTTGTTAAATTTCTGATCAAACTGCAAGAATGTTATTGCAGAGCACATTCTTTTAAAATGCAATTTAAACTGCACCTTGACTATTCATTTGTTATGAAGGATTTCAGGCAATATCCTAAGAATCTTAACCCTCTTCTTTCAGAGAGAAAAGGTAGCAAAAATGTCTCAAATCTAGAAAATGTTTTTTGATATGGAATATTATCACATAGATGATCCCAAATATTACAGTAACCATTTCTGAAGGTGACAGAGGCAGGAAAAAGACCTCCATGGAGAGCAGCCATTGTGTCCCAGAAAAAGGAAAATGCATCCTTGAGACAAAAGTCCATTTATTCAACATTCGCTATGAAATACAGGTTTTGAAATACACCACCTGCCGTGGGTGTGTGACTTAGACACCCAAAAAGGAATAGGTTGAAGAACTTGCAGACAACACAAAAACCAAGGCAATCTCAAGTCATCCTTCTAATGCAGGGGCTTTTTTTTTTCTACACTAAAGTGGTACTAAGGTTATACATGGACTTGTTCTTTTTACTGCGTCAGCCAGAACAAGTACTAAGAGGATAGTCCCTACGGTTGACACTATACACGTCCCTGGGGCTCTTTAATGAATTTAACCCTTTTCTTCTTTCTGCAGGCTGTTGTGTTGGGCACTGTCAGGCTCCCCAGAGCAGCGGTCACGGCCCCACAGCTGCCAGAGCTCCAGGAGCGTTTGGACAATGCTCCCAGGCAGAGGGGGGGATTGTTGGGGTGTCTGTGCAGGGCCAGGAGTTGGATCAATGATCCTGATGAGTCCCTCCCAACTGAGGAGATTCTGTGATTCTATGTGAACTAGGGCTACTGACCATTACACTAACTGTATTAGAGGTTCCCTGGTTTCTAGTCTGCCAGGTGGGGTTGTGGGGTTGCTCCTGGTTCACTTGCTAAACAGTAGGTCTGCACCATATAAGTTTTACAGAGGAAGGAAAACTGGAATGTGAAGAAAAGCAGAGTTCATGTTCAACTGTCTGTGGTAAACATTACACAAGAAAGATTTCTGAAAGTGGACAGTAAACCAGAAAGTTGTCCTCAAAAAAATAAATCCAAATCACCGTTCATACCTTAAACAAATCTGGTAAATGTGGTATCTGCAAAAGGCTGCTGGTCTGTATCCAAACTGCAAAATAAACAGCAGTGATACTAAAATTAAAAAAAAAAAAATTGCAGAGACAAGAGAGTTTAGAACAGATTAAGTTCTAAAGAAACTACTGTAATACTGACAGTGAGAAACATGGTGTAACTCTTACAGAAATATTTAATATAGGCTTTACAAGGCACTTTGAAGATAGTAATTTTTTAAGGCAGTGTTAAAATAACTGCTTTTAAATGTTTTGATATGGGAAATTACCTTAAAAGCTAATTTTGATATAGGAAGTTTTGAAACTAAAAGGCTTTTTAATTTCATCAAAATCAAACCGAAATAATTTTGACCCATACGGATCCCAGTTTTATGAGATAAAATGCTGTGGGGCACACCCCATTCTAAAGATGTTTCCTTCTTGTAGTTTCACCTTATAAATCTGTACTTATTTTTAAATATCCATCTAAAATCATTGTCCAGTGTTCCTGAGAATTATTTTTTAAGCATAAATAAATTAACTTTATCCTGTTACCAGTTTATTTTAATCAAGAAACTTCTATGTGCCTTCTGAATCACATCTGTTCTTGCTTTCAAGCAGTGTAAAGTAAAAATCAATTAAACCACACTAACAGATTAATTTTGTAAGTATTACTTATACCTTGTTAGGTGGGCCAAGTGTACATGTATCTTCTTTTGAAATTTTAGGTTTTGGCTAAACTTATATTTTGCAAGCTAAAAGCATGTGTGTTTAAAATTACAGCAATCGTTAGAATTGTTAAAAAATACTCGTCATGTTTTATAAAGGTGATAAGGTTTGTTGTTGTTGTTTCTATAATTACTATTTCTGAAATTCTAATACTATAAAAAATGTCAATGTTTAAAAATCTTTCTTTACTTCTTTTCTTCATCCCATGTTCCAAGTCAGGAAGAATAAAGCTCTATGGAGCACAAAATTGTACTTCTAGTGCTGTTTTATTCACCAGGGAGCTCTTACTGCTCATTTTAAATAACACTGATCAAAATGCTTCTGTTGGTTTGTTTTCTCAGAATACCTATATGCTCTTTCATTTATTTTTGAGGAATAACCAGTCTTCTAACTAGAGACACATAAAGTTAAAAAAAAAAAATACTGAGAGCTTCAGCAAACATCTGAAACAACTACGTTTTCCCTTTCCAATAGCTTTTATGTTTAAAAAGAAAAAAAATCTAAATATTTGTATATCTTGTGAACAAATATCTTAATAAATAGGAAGAATTCTTCACCTTTCACCAATTGCTTCTCATTTTCGCAATAGAAAAAGCTACTAGTGAAAGGTCACAACACATTTTAGAGAAAAAAGACTATTTAGACAGCAGTATATTCTTTCATCTTCCTATCCAGAATGACGTCTTCAACCCAGGCTAGAGCAGTGGAAATTACTCCACTGGAGATGAAAATGTCTTTCTTTATTGTCCTTTAGAAAGAAATTTTAGCTGCTAAAAACTTGGATAGCCTTAAACTATCTTTCTATATACCTATTATATAGGATTAAAAGAGTTTTTGAACAAGAATAAGAGGGGTGTAAGATTTTACTGAAATCTATCTGCTGCTGAGGATAGTATGTAAGTAGGGTGGAGAGTGCAATATGTTTTATTTCTGTGTTGATGAGAATGGACTGGAATCCAGATACAATGTAATTACTGTTATTGTCACATGGTGACTAATTCAGAGTTAAAGCAGAGAAGGAAGTGGGAGGAGCAAAACATCAGGAATTATTAGTTACAGTACATACAAGAAGTTCATTATGCTTTTCCTGAATTGGCAGTGGAGTTGTCTCAAAAGTTGTCTCGAATTTATTTATTTACCTACATGAATTTTTCTTGTGTCAAACACTTTTATGGGCAAGAACAAATGACTGTGATTGAAACATAATTAAAACCAGAAAGCATTTGCAACTGTTGCTGAAATTATACCTCTCTCTTGCTCTTGTTTTATGATAGAACAGATTAATATTCTTAAGGTTCCAGTAGGGAAAAAATAAAAATTAACATCTGTGTTTTGCTGGGCACTTAACAGGACCAGAGTAAATCTCTTCCTCTTGTGCCTTACACAAATAAGAAAATAAATATCAAGTGGATTTGACTTAATAAATCATATGTAGGATTAGGAATATAGTCCTTGTTTCTACTGTTGTATGTACTACAAGTGTATTTCACCTGTGGAAAAGCTGCTCACCTTCCTGTCTGCCTGATTTTTTTTTTCTTTGATTTTTTTTTTTTAACTTTACAGCGCAGATGTGGTAGATACAGTTGTGCATTTAAAAATACATAATCATTCATTTAAAACTAAAGGGTGTGTACATAAATGTAACAAAGGCCTAGCTAGAATTTACCTGAGAAGTGATTTACACAAAAAAGGCCCTATATGCTGCACTGTGCCCATTTGAAACCAGCCTAAAATAAAGAAATTGAAAGAGAAAATAAAAGGATTTTGTCTTGCCCAAGGATAGGGAACCACCAGTCAGCAGAGACGGGAAGGGAGGAGAAGGTAGATGAGGTCACAGTTCTGCATTTGGCATAAGGTTTTCATCGGGGAGGCTCACATGGGGCTGAGACAGCATATCTTCACCTTTGCCTCACACAGAGAGGACTGGAAATAACAAGAAGACAACATAGCCAATGCCAGAAGCAGATCCAGAAGTGAAAATTGACTTCATGGGATATTAAACAGAGGCATTTTGTCACCTTATTTCTTTTACTGATGCTATGATAGATGCTGCTCATGTTACACAGACTGTGAGACAGGACATGCACAGAGTTTGCGAGGAGGAACACCAAATACCAGACTCGCATTTCAGACCTGTAGATTGAAACCAGGTAGTGAAACACATCCTTATGATGACTGATTATTTTATCCTCACAGACACATCCTGTAGTTGTAATTCCAGAATTTAGCTTTGTGATGTGCAAAAGTTGTATTATATTGTTGTTTGCTTAGAGCTTACTATCTGATAATTTAATTTGATACTTCCTAATTTCTGAAATAAGAGAAAGAGCAAACAATTATTTCCTTTTCAAGTTCCAACTTTATAGATACCTATCATCTTGACTTTGAGTTTTGCCTTTTCTGAGTTACAGGATTCTAGTCCATTTTTCAGTCCATGAGTTCTTCTGTAACTTTGAACATCCTTTATTTTAGTTTTCTGGTTCTACTAGATAATTTCTGTCAGAAGTAGCTGTAACTGAACTCATTATTGAGGGTGTAGGCACACCACGGACAAATAGTGGTTTAGTGGTGACTTCACTTGTGTACTGTATTCCTTTCTAAGCACTTGTAACACTGTACTTGGGGGTTTGCTCACTACAGGCCATGAAAAAATGCAGATGCCTAAGGATTCAGTCTGGAATGAAATCCATGCTTCTTCTCAGGAGGAGAGTTGAACAGAACTCTGCATGCTGGATTGTAAAGCAAACCACAGAAGCTGCCTTCATTGTATCTTTTGTTATTCCCATACCCTCACTAGACATCTGCTATTAGCTCGTATAGGGCTTACATGGCAAGGATTTGGTAATGGGAAGCCTGCAGGAGTGGCTTTTGTGAAAAAACATGGCTTCTTGTCAAACAGAGTCAGTTCCAGCCATATCCAAGACAGATCCACTGCTGCCCAAAGCTGAGCCCATCAGCAAGGCTGTTGGTGCCTCTGTGGTAACATGTAACAAAGTGTGAAAACACTGTGGAGCAGCTGGATGAAAGTGGAGCGAGAAAAATGTGTAATAATTCTGCAGACAACCAAGGTCAGTGAAGGAGGGAGAGGAGGTGCTCTACGAGCCAGAGCAGGGATTCCCCTGCAGCCCATGAGGAAATCCATGGTGATGTGTGTTGAGGCTGTGGCCTACGGCGGGCTCACACCAGGGCGGTCTGCTGGCAGAAACTGGTCCAGGGAGAGACAGGAGCTGGTTTTCTAGCAGGCCTGGGGGGACCCACACTGTAACAGTCTCTGCCTGAGGGACTGAACCCCGTGGAAAGGGCCCATGCTGGAGCAGCTCTTAAGTAACTGCAGCCCATGGGAAGGACCTATGCTGGACCAGTTTGTGAAGGACTGTAACCTGTGGGAGGGATCCCATGCTGGAGACGGGAAACAGCATGAAGAAGGAGGTGTGGTAGAGAAGTGTGTGCTGGTGTTCACTGAGATAATTTTCTTCACAGTAGCTTGTATGGCCTTATGTCTTGGATTTGTGATGAAAACAGTGTTGATAACAGGAATGCTTTATTACTGCATAGTACAATCCCATTCTCCACCCCCACTGCACTGCTCATGGGAGAGGAGGTAGAAGAATCAGAACAAAACAGTAAAGCTGAGCCTGGAAAATAGGGGAAGGGGTGGGAGATGGATTTTCATTTTGGCTTTGTCTCTCACCATCCTGCTCAATTTTAAATTGGCAATAAATTCAATTAATTTTCCCCCAGTCAGTTTTGTTTTGCCCCTGATAGTAATTAGTAAGTGATGTCTTTCATTATCTCAAGCCACATAATTTCTCCCCCTGAGCTCTTGAAGAGGTGGAGTGGGAGAGTGGCCTAGTGGGCATCTGGCAGCCAGCCAAGGTGTACCCACCGCACAGACACTGTTGGAAACAAAATACTGTCTTTGGATACTCATTTTCTGAATGTCATATAGGGAGATTTGTTTGTTTGCTCCTCGACTGTTCCATAAGTAGGAAATGTGTCAAACTAAATCTCTGTCAACTACTGACTTTTTCCTTCCTCACAAGTGAGCTTGATAGCTCTATTGGGAAGATGGCTCTTATTGCTGCAATGCACATACCCCTAAGTAAATCTAAATCTTCCTGTCTGGAATGACTGAACCTGAAATCTGAATCTCTGGTTAGTGACATATGGCTTTTTCATTTGAGGCAAGCTTGTGTTAAATTTGGCAAGTCTGGAACAAATTAATTAGATTGTTTCCTTTCTAATATTGTGCCCAACCCATTGAGTGTCTCATATGCAGCACCTTACATAAAAAGGGATTTGTTTTTGATCATATTACCTTGACCTGGAAAAAGGGTAATTTTTATGTGTTACTTTGTGTTGCAGCTAGTGAAGCGATCTTCTTAAAATGCATAAGGGAAGTTACAGCTGTTAATAACTTTCACTTCTTTCTTTTTATCTGCAGTCTCAAAGATCATTTTTTGTCCTCTCCCAAATGCCAGGATGGATGCATGATCCAGAAAGGTTCTAAAAGCCTTGACCACTGCAGTGCCTGAGCAGCTGTGCACAGGGGAAGAGTATGGGTGGGTTACCCAGGATGGGATTCTGAGTTGTGAGTGTTGCAAGTGAGGTAGCATGTTCCCACCCTGCAGATACCATTTGCTCGGGGTTTTTTGGTCAGAGCCTTAGGAAAAAATATAGAGTCCTTACAGAACACAGGGCCTATTGGGTTTTTTGTGTTCCATTTAGAGGTCATACCCCAGTGACTCAGAGGGCTCTGCTCTTCCCCTTGGAAATCAGGATCTAAGATTCAGGAATAATTAAATGCAGGCTTCTCCTGTTTCACATGAATCTTAACCTTATAACTCTGGGTGGGGTTTGTGTATTAGGGAAACAAGAATGGCTTTGTCTTCCACAGCTTCAAGTCCTTTGTTTCTGGTTTGGCTTTTTTTTTTTTTTTTCTCCTTCCCTTCATTTTAAATATCAAATACAATATAAAAGGCTTTAATTTAGATGCTTTGTACAATTTTTGACTTCTGTAAATAATAAACTGGTTTTATCCAAACTGTACAGCCTAAATAACATCACATTCATAAGACAGAATAAGAAAATTTAGATCTTACATTTTAAATCAGATTCTTAGTATAGTTAAGTAGCATTTCTTAACCTTTTTATTCTTAGCACTTGAGACTACTATCAAATCTATTGCTTTCAAAAGTAGCCAAAGGAGATTTGGACACAAGCTGTCAAAACAAGAAATTATCACAGCTAGAAGTATCTGCTTTCTTTGTATATGTTTGTTGAGTAGATGGGAACTAAAATGTTAGTGTAACAACTTCATTCTTCAAACCAGTATTCAAATTATTATTAACATAAAAACCTTTAGTGTTTTGACTGATGATTTAGCTGTGCTTGGCAGAAAGTCATAGAAAGAAAATGCATGGAAGACTATTAGCATGTTCACTTCTCATTAAAGATGTAAAGGATAAAAAAAATTCTAAAAACACAACCAGCAATATTTTACTTCTAAAACAATGGAATCTGAGAGAAAAGGCTTTTACAATGGAGGCAGGTCTGAATAGCAGCTGGTAGAGCCTATGTAGAAGACTTTTGTGTGAATCCTATGCTGAACAAAATGTGGAATTTAGGCTGTTGTTAAATGCAGATAAAGGTCAGAGATCATGATCTCCAGAGACAATTGTTTGCAGTATTTCCAACTTCTTTTATGTACAGGAGGCATGTGCAATGCAAGAAAGTAGACAAATCACTGCAAAATAAGGTTTTCTTGGCAACAGAGAAGAATTTACTGCTTCTAACAAAGACCAGCATACAAATGGGTTTAAAATTCAGACACAGACAACTGTTGGAATCAAGAACTGAGGATAAGCATTTGTCTTGCATCAGCTGGCTGGTAGGGAAAGGATATAATAAAACGTTTTTTTCCTAGGAAATTGACCCTTTGTCCCTGGAGTACTTTCATAGGAGTTCAGACTTAGAATCTGTACATTTAAGTTTTAGTTATAAGCATTTACAGAACCTGTAGTTCATACATATTAACATGGCATGGCATGTCCTGTGATGCTCTGTGGTATGGAGCATCCCTTCAGCCAGTTCAGATTTGCTGTCCTCAACATGCTTCTCCCCAGAATCTTGTGCACCTCTTTGCTGACAGAGCAGAGGAAGCTGAAAAGTCCTTGACTTAGGAGGAGCACTGCTGAGCAACAACCAAAATCATATTATTCTCATACTGAATCCAAAACATAGCACTCACTGGACCAGCTACTGAGAAGAAAATGAACTCTGTCCAGGTTAAACCAGCACACCTGTGCAGACACTGACATCTCTTCAGATTCTAGTGAAAACTAGTATTGCATCTAGTATCTGCTAGTGTAGTGATTACTCTGATATCTTGGAAGCAGTTCTGCAGACTTCACTCAAGTAAATAAGCTTTGTATATGTAACTGACTAATATTAAACTTATACTTACAAATATTACTGACATCTTATGACATTCTTTCTTAGCTCTCTAAACTGATTATCAAGCAACAGCCCTGATATGCTCTGGGGCTTAGGGACCTTCTCACAAACCATAATGGTTAGTTAGCATGCTCATAAATCATTGTAATACAAGGTGTCAAAAGAAGAAAAAAATAAAATTGATATGAAGATACTGGCTGCACCAGCACTGTGTTCCCAAGTCTGCAATAGGAACTTGGGCTTGGACACCACTGACAACACATTAAAATATATGTTTATAATTTACTGAAAACATACAGTTTTCTCTGGAAACAATTTGGGGATATCTGTTTTCACTGATTCGGAAATGTAGCTTTGTTTTTACTCATTGATTACCTTGAGATTTGCCACTCTTCTGGACTAACTACAGTAATTTTTTTATTTTGCAAACACTGAGAAGCCTACAGTCAGGCTTCTTGTATAATGCAAGCCGCATTTCTCATTCTCAGCAAGACCAGTGAAAAACTAAAAAGCAATTTAGTTTCCTTTATTTAAATGTGCATAGTCCTAATGCTTTTGTATAAATGCACCAAATCATAGTTCTAATTAATAGCCATCTAATTTACTTATGAAAAGCAAAAAGAATGGATGGACATTTTAAAACAAGGATATTGTACTCAGCCAAAAGGTTTCAAATGGAATGGACTATTTCAGTTGGAAGAAACCCACAACAATCATCTAGTACAGCTGCCTGACTTCTCGAGCGCTTACCAAAACTGAAAGTTTGTAATTAAGGTCACTGCCCAAATGACTCTTCAATACTTGGGACATCAACTCCCTCTCCAGGTGACCTGTTCCAGCACATGACCACCCTCCTGGTAAAGAAATGATTCCCTCATGTCTAACCTAAACCTCTCCTGGTGCAGCTTTGAGCCATTCTCACACGTCCTGTCCCTGGATCCCAGAGAGAAGAGTGCAGCACCTCCCTCTCCATGTCCACTGCTCAGGAATTGGTAAAACGCCCAGAGGTCACCCCTCAGCTGCCTTCTTTCCTAACCTTCTTTCCAGGCCCAGAGTGCCCGGCTGCTCCTCCAAGGCCATGCCTTCCAGCCCCTCACCGGCTCAGCTGCCTCCTCCAGCACATTATTCTCCAACACTGGGGCCCAGCGCCACACGTGGGTCTCATGGTGAGGCCACACCGATGCTGAGCTCAGAGGGACCACCACCTCCCTTCAGCATCATCTGGTTCCTGCTGAGCTGCTGCCAGCCAGCACCCCCTGGGCGGAGAATTGAAAGGATAACAGCTATTGACGCTCCTACGCAAGAAGTAAATGAAGAAAACAAATGCAAATACTCAGTCGTAACTCAGGAAACAGATCATTAGGCTAAGCACAGGACTGCCAGATCATTCTTAAATAATTGGATCCCCAAGAGGAATTTGCTATGTAATACAAGAACTGCATCTCTTTGTGGTCAACTGATCCTTACCTAGGAGAGGTAAAAATCAAGTTCAGTCTCCTTCTAGGAAAACTCTCCCTACCTTTTATGAAATGTCTTCACGTAACACTATTGGCTAGGCTGTGTATATGAGAAAATAAGGGGAGTGGGTCCTGTCGTTGCAAGCTGTTACGCAGAAAAAGGTTGAAAAAAATTCAATATTCATGAAACCAGAAAATAGGATTATTTCTTCCAAAACATCATTGTCTTTACTACTAATCAGACATATTCACACATGAAAAATTAGTTTGTTTTCGCATAAATAAACTGCTCTTCTGGATGAAAAGATAACTTTTACATATAGATTTTTGCATCTAAGACATTATTTAAAAATTAAGGATCTATTTGGAATGTTAATGAGCAGAAATTAAGGCCTCATCCAAAATCCAGATAACAAAAATTGTTCGAAATCTTTTGCTCATCTATAATATTTTCTTCCTAAGACATACAGTTTTCCACTGAACATAATTCTCTTGCCTCATTGATGCTTCTTACGTGATCCACCATGTTCCAGACAATGCCTTCATAATACTTTCACATTATCTGTAGCATGAAGCACACATAAACCATAATGACCCATTAGATATTTTTGAGATAACTGCTGCTCTAACATAGAAGGAAAATCAAGGATGGTCTTAAGCCCCAATATCAGGCAAAGAAGTGAGTAAACAGCACAGAAGACAATGAAAACATATTTCTCCATTGGATGGACAGTGATCTCAGCAAAAGGCCATCATGTATTTAAAGGCCAAATGCTAACCCTTAGGTACAGGAGAGCAATGTAAAGATTACTGAGACGCAAGGGCGTAAGGGCTTGATGATCCTTGCGGGTCGCTGCCAACTCAGAACACTCTGTCATTCCGTGATTCGGGGCAAGACGCGCTCGGAGACAAATCGCGGCCGTACCACGGCAATCCACCCGGTGGCGCCCGTCCCCCCAGGGCCCGGGCCCGATGCCGCAGCGATAAAATATTTCGACTCTTCAGGGTGAAAACTGCTAAATAGCTGTAAAATATCTACTGCTTTAATAGAAATACGGGAAACCCTAGTTAAATAAAACGCATTTAGCCTTTATGTGAATTTTCAAGCCTAAAAATAAGACGAATTTAGCCAGAACCAAATACAGAGCCAACTCCAAAACTCGATGGAAATGGTGAGTTTCAGACCATCAGGTGGAGCTGGAAACAACCCGGTGGGGGTAGCATTTATCACTTAACCAATGAAACTACACACGGCCAAGATGTCACGTATAAAAACTAAAGAAAGCGATAGTACACCAACAAAACAGGAAAAAGGCCTTCACAATATTTTATTTACTTTAAAATACCCATATGTAAGTAGAAATAGGTTTCTGAAACATATTCCAGGCTCAATTCCTCTGTTGTGTAATCATATACCATCATGTGAGTTTTTTTCCATTTTTCTCAGTACTCATTTTCCTCACTGATGCAGCACACGGTTTCTTTTCCCCTTATTGTAGCCGTTTATTTACACCACTTGACACAGTAGCGCTGACCGGTGAAATCAGAAACAGACACCTTGGGCTGCAGTAACAACTGATTTTGATATATCCCATGACACTATTTCTCCATTCTCTTGTGAGGACGGCTGTAGCTTGCTCTGGAAAGCTACAAATTGAAGCAATTTTATAACTGAATTATTATTGATTAACTGATTCCCAGTGATGTACAAAGAGGGGAAAGACCACACTGCAAGACACACTGTATCACCCCAATCTTAATACTTTCAAACTGCTTTTAAATACCCTTTGAGAAATTGCTTTGTTGCAAGCCATTATGCTGCTTTATTACGTAATTTCTCTATAATTTTTGGTAATTATATAAGAAGGACAAGGTCACTCATAGCATCACTGAAATACCTGAGTGTATATACTGGGGATAAGCTAACGTCTTTAATTTTTGAAAATATCCATGGCATCTGCATCTTCTAATAAATTTGCTACTTTTCTTTGTATACCTTGCTAAATACATGTAAATGCATGCAACTTCTCCAGACTGCAAAACACCAGATTCGCCTTGTTTATATATCATTATCAATGTTAAAGATTCTTTTCAAAAACTATTAGAGACTTTCTACTCAGTTACAGTCATAAAGGCTGATGTCACTTTACGCCTTCTGAGTCTCAATCAATTAAGAATTGGTCAGCTTTGAAATCAGTAACGGATTTTTTTAACTGTCTCCTGCTTCTTCAAGATCATCTGTCTTCTAACAGACTAAAGCAAGAATTTAGCATTTTGCTGAACAAGTAATACTGTCTGGAATTTAAATAATGTAGATTCAGTAAGAAAAATATTTACATTTGAGGAAAAGTGGATCGAATTCTGGATTATTGCTTATCTGTGAAGTTAAAATCCCAGATTTTGACTCTAACACCGGAGAGCAAAATAAAGGTCTCACAAAAAGAAAGCTTATATCTTACATTTCCCCTAACATAACTCCGCCTGCTTCTATTATTGCACAGAATTAAAATTTCTTATGCTAATATATTTAGATTCCTGCGATTACACTTCGCACAATTAAATTTAGAGTGTGTTTTGTTTGGAAGGTGTCGTACACACAGCCCTCTGCATCATTGTCACTTCATAAAATAAAAAACAAATACAGTAAAAAATACTTGTAATTTCTCATAATTTAAGGCACATTCATCGCATTAGATAAATAACTTAGTATCTTAGCTATCAAAACTATAGGCTATTTTGTTTACCTTAATAAATAAGCATGACAACCAGTTTCATATTAGGAAATAATGTAGAGAAAAGTAAACACATAATTTTAGTTCCATAACCAAGTTCTGTGAGTTGCAAGTGAAAAGGGAAAACAAATGCCACGTACTCCTTTAAAATCATCAGTCTGCATTCCTCATTGCCACTTCTAACACAACTGGTTACAGGTAATGTTTATTTTATGATAAAGAGTCATTCAAACAACTATGCAAAACAAATATATGCAATTAACATTGATTATGTTCCTGAATCCAAATAGTGGCAGGGAGGGAGGGAGGAAGGAAGGCCACAGATTACCACACTAGAACTGAGTCTACATATTACACCTTCTCAGAATTTCTGCCACAACTCATTTAGACAACAGTTCTAGACTTTCAAAAGTCTGGTTGCCATCTGAAGATTCACACAGGATTTATAAACTCTGGATAAAATCAATGTTCAAAGCTTGGGCTCACTGGTCCCTATTTACCTGGCACAATATTGAGTGCTTTATAAGGATCCAAATTGCTGGGTTTGGCTTCAGAATAAAATAAAGGTTAAATTGTCCTCTCCGAAGATTTGTTTACTAGTAAGTTTGGTGCTTTCTGCAGTGACTTTTCATCAGATGGGTAGTTATCCTGACCTGAGATAATGATGACGTACCTCACACCATCTCACAGGGGTTTTCTGTGCTCACCTTTGCTCACATGCAGAGACATGGCAGGATTGTTGATACAGCGTTTGGAAAGAAGTCCTGCACTGTGAGCTAAGTCCACTGCACACAGAAAAAATGACATTAGGACAAGGGGAAAATATAACAAATAATACCATAATTCACTTAATCACAGTCTGCTTATTCCATCCAACTTCCACTGCACATCTCTTTCTGAAGTTAGTAAAATTGCTTTCTGTGTTCTTTGTTTCCTCTGTGTTGTGTATATATATTTATATAGATTGATTTAGGAGTCTCCCAAATACTAAGTAGGGTAGGCTATTTAACACTATACTAGACCAAATGTTTATTTTACTTTTTGCCTACTTTTGCCAAATAAATGCTTCTTTCCACTGGTATTTTATAATGAGGAAAAGGAGTATCCCGTTAGAGCCAACAAATCAAGACTCAGGAGTAACCATCAGAATTATCAAAGTAAAAAAGAATAAACATGAGAAACTTGTGTCTGTATCACATGGAAACATAGCTAATGGAAGAAAGCATAGAAATAATGCCCAAAAAATGGAAAAAAGAGCCTAATTATTTTGAGAAAATTACCTCCATTTTGTACTAAAAATACTGCATTAAAAATTAGATCTATCTCTGCATCTTATCCAATCTTCTGCAATAAAAAAATAGCAATATGTACACATTCTTGGAGGAGTGTGCAATTGTCTGTATGCATCCATGAAGGACAGCAAAGCAGCTAGTACCATGCTGCTGGGAAACACGCAAATGCCAGGAGTCAGCAGGCTTCTTACCAATTACCTACTTAAGATGAAACCTTTCCAAAATTATTTGCAGCCCATGGCAATTGTTTCCTTTGTCTAAATGATTGCTAAAAGAGTTTTACATCTGAGTCTTGTGTAAAGTCAATTTACCTGTCTAGTTTTAAGTCTTTAAGGCCAGTCTGTCAGTTTGAGTGCACTGTGTAAAGTACACCTTGATGATCTTCTGCTCCTGCCAAAGAAATTAACTTCAAGTGAAGATCAGAGTAATTCTTTTAAAAATTATTTGAAACAAATTCTGGTAAGATATTTCTTTTCACAGCCCTAAGTAATTTTTCCCCCACAACAGGCCTCTGTTTATACTGGGAATAATCTTTTGCAGATATCAGAAACTCATTGCACTCTAAAATACCTGTGTGGTTTTGCCTGCCTTCTTCATTTGTTCTTGTACACATCTGCCTCCTGCTGCCTTTCCAGTAAGGTTTACTTTCCACCTCTGCCATTTCTGGTTGTCACTCTTCTTTTGACTTGAAAAATACAGGAATAATTATGTAAGCCATTCATCCATTAGTTTTTCTTTCACACTTACATGTCTAATGTGAACAGTTAGCATAGATGAATTCCAGTGTTTTGTTACAGACTTCTTGTAAGATCCTAGTTAGATGTGCCCAGGCCTGATGGACAGACAGACTTTGATGGAGGCGTGTTCTGAAAGGGGGCCAGTTTATCTCTGCTTACCCTGGATCTGGAGCCACTAGCCCCTGCAGAGGTGACAGTACTTGCATCAGCACGGTGGAGAGACATAATTCAATTGTGCATTCCCAAGGAAATGAGGCTCATACAAATGCCCTGCCAGTTCCACTGTTTACTGTCTTGACCAATTCGAACCCATTTTGAAAGATGGACAGAAATCTGTGTTCCTGCAAGTTTCCTGAAAATCAGTGACTGTGCAAAAGCGAATGACAGAATAACAGTAGCCATTTGAGTGACAAACCCAGAGTGTGTAGAAGTGGAGACAACTAGTTCTGAGCCTGAACAAACGGATAGAAGTTGCTCGTTGCAACAGAGGTGTTAACTGGAGATCCCGAGTGAGCAGTAAAAGCAGACAGCAAGAAAACCTGTTGGAGGTCTTGTTTGGTGGCTTTATCTTTCCAGGCATGAAGGAGAGTAATAAGAATTAATACTTTGAGTGAAGAAAAGAATGCATATGCTGTATATTCTGGCTGGAACAAACCTCCTGGCCAGCCAGCTCTCACAGATTTACACTAGGATAACATATGTTGTCTCCTGTCCTGGAAAGGATACCAAAGGGATCATGGGATAAACAGGACTACTGTGATAGAAGAGGAGTCAAAGGACAAAACCCCATGGAAATGATGTCTCCCTGATTGTTCTTTTCACTGAAAAGGTGCATTTTGTGCACGCATAAATATTCAGATTTCTTTCAACTACATCAATAAACACAAATTAAAATAGCTCTATGGCTAGTGGGATTAGCAAAGCCTAGTTTCTTTTGCCCCTCCAGAAGGCCACATTACAGCTTTTGCTGTAGTTAACAGAAGGTTAATAGGAGATAGGGCATAGAATCAATGCATGGGTTATTACATAGCTTTTAGACTAAAATATCTAATTCAATTTCCTTAAACAAGTTGGATTTTTAAATAAGAGCTAAGCTTATGAAAGATCAAATGTTTAATTTATAGAGACAAAAATACTGATATTAGTGACAAAATAAAATAGATTCACTACCTTTTCACAGAATGAGGACTTAGAGAATTTTTTTTTAATTGCCACGCTTACAGAGAAACAGCAATGAAAATTACCTTTGGATTGAGAACCATAAGTAAAATCATTCTGTCAAAAATACCAGCACTCTGATAACAGAATTCTTTAATGAAACACCTCTCTGGTCATGGGTCTCAAATTGCCCCTGTGCAATTGTAGCAGTGGCAATACAGATCAGATTACAAGGAGATATTTAAAATAAGTCTTCATGAATTTGTTATTGCACTGACTGTTAATCAATTGCTCTGTAGGAAAGCAACTGTAGTCAAAATACCAAGCCTGATTATGATAGTTGTTTGTGTGCGCAAAATGAAGAAGAACATCAAGCTTCTACTTCTCGTACAGTAGTAACACACACACTATTAAGGCACATGAGGAATTTATCAACTCAGAGACAAGGAGGAAGGTCTGAGTAATGACTTTTTTTACAGGTAAAAATTAATCTGGAAGAAGAGTAGATATGAATTTAAAACAATTCTTTACAATAGGGTGACTAAGCCATATATGAGACCATGTTTATGTGACAGTTGATTCTGGAATAAGTAGTCCTGATTTGGCATGCTAGTTTATCTGTATTAGGAATGCTTTTACCAGTTTTCATATGTGGCATATTAAAAGATGTATTTGCCAACTTTGCTTGACTAGTTCAGATGCTCAGGTCAAGCACCTGTGTTCGGTGAAGATCTTTGCTCAGAAAACAGCTCTAAATTTCTGTGAATGGAAGCCAGTGAATACCCCATACTTCTAGAAAACAGGTAGTCAAACTGCATATTTAGGTAATAAAGATTAATCACTGAGCCTTCGATTTAATAAAAAACACTTTACGTCAGAGATTGAGACAGAAAGCGTACTTTTCTGTCTGGTTTTAATTTTCCTTAACTTAAAGACCAACAACTCAATATTTCATTCATTCTGTGGTCCAACTTATGCAGCAACTGGCTAAGGAATTGAATAGACAACTGCCTCCTTTGTCTACTGCCCTAATACTCCATCAAACTACACTAGAATAATAAGCTGAGGAGAACAAAGAGGCCAAACTGATGTCACACATGCATTTTAGCCCTGTTTATTCTTAGCTCAGAGAACCTGTCTGTGCAGTCTTGAAAATATTTTTGTGTTATAATAGTAAAATGTAAGGCCCATAAAGTAGTACAGGATTATTTCTATAATATGTTAATTTTCAGTCCTTAGGACTGCTCAGCTTAATGGATGACTGACATTTAATTAGCTGTCAACTTTGTAGTCCCTTTCAGAAAGATGAACCTTAGATTTTTATCTATTCAGTTTTCTGAAAAATTAAAACTGATAGATTACGAATCAACGTTATAAGTTTTCCCTCCTCCTCGCCAAAAGTCTGTTCTTTCTTTCCTGTTTTATAGCTGCCACCCAGAATTTAGGAGGCCAGACACCTTTTTTTTGGTCATCCAAATCTCCACTGCCCTGGAGTGTTTTTAGACATACACATCAATACGTAGTTGTCTTTTGTAATGAAGCTCTTGTGCATATAGGCAACCCCAGTACTGTCCTCTGGTGTGGATCTTCAAACAATCACAAAAGAGGGATGTCTGGAATTTTGAACAGCTGCAGAAACTATTCTGCATACATCTTAATATTCATAGGAATGAGATGATCTTTCACTCAAACCATTCTATGATTCCATATAACTGAAACTACAGGATGTGATGGCAGTTCAAACAGATCAGATTAAAGGGGATCTCATGAGCACCAATTAACATCCACTAAAATTAAGAACATATAGGCAGGTGTGGAAGATGTAATTTCCAGGGCTGACTGCATCAAGCCAAACTTAAAGACCTACACTGTTTAGTGCACCAGTTGTGCTGGTCTTTCAACTTAGCCCTATTTGAAATACAACTAATATTTGGACTTGAGAAGTAAAAGCCTTATTTCTCACCTTCCACAAATTGTGTAGGAAGCTTAGGCTGGCTAGGTCAAAGAACCTGCACACCACCTCCCACCTGCCAACTTATTTTGGTTCCATATATTTCAGTGCACATAGAAGACAGCCAAGAAATCTATAGATGCTGATGACCACAAGAGAGGAGATCAAGGGAAGGCTCAGACAATCATAAGAAGTAACTTAATAGCTAATACTAAACACCTCTGGTGTGCTTATAAAAGTCACACTTTAATGAAAAGACCTAGTATCAGTCAATAAAATTAATACTACTCAGCAGAAATAGGGCAAAGAAATCAAAACTCAGATTACTTTTGTCAATTCATTTGGCCTGAAACAAATCAGTGGAAGTTAGGATGGCACAGAGAATGGAACTAATATATTTGACACTGGCAAAAATAAACCCCCATATTTTTAACTGAATTTCTTGGTAGAGTGAATGGAAAAACATCAATAAAAAATAATGCACAGCTCAAGGTCTAACAGCAGAAGCACATACTTTTGTACTTTCTGTGACAGAAAATTAATGCTTAGTAAGAATGGATTCACAAAGTTTGGCGAACCCTTAGTAAACACCTTTTCTTAATAAATGCCCATGAAGGAAAAGACAAACTATTGAGGACTTGCTTAATGATAGGTTTCAAATATAACTATGGGAATTCTTTGCTAGCAGTTTCCTTGACATCATCTAGATCTCTTGACTGAAGAACTATAATGATGCTATTTAGTTACCTCTTAAAAGTTGTCTGAGACTCTACCTTGATCTTCTCTCTTGTGGTTATCAGCATCTATAGAATTTGTCTTTGCCTTCTATGTGCGCTGAAGTATACAGAATGAGATCATTTCAGGTTAGTCTGCAATGGAAAATTGCCTGCTGTTGGCAGTTTGTTTAAGAGTAAGAACAATGTTCAACACTGGACAATCTTGTTGAATTGCCTCAACCAACACTGATTTTTGAGAGCAGATAGAACACCAAGTAGAGATCAAGACTTTTTAATAATTCTTTGCCATTACTCCAGCTTTTTCATAACGCTTTCACAAAAGACAGCCTTTTAAGAAGCAAGTACAACTATTTGCCTTCTCTAAAGAAGAATCCTTGCTTGTTACGTAGGTAAGAAAATTTAATTGTTCAATAAATCACTCTAGTCGAGTATGAGGTCACCTCCAGTCAAACTTGTACAAGCAAAACCGAACTTACGCAGGGATATAGTTTAATAACCGAGATAGGACTCAGACTCAAGTCTCTCTGCAGTTAGTCTGGCAGACGGAGCACAAACTCCAAAAGGCAGGGTCTGCTCAGCCTGAGGCCGCCTGTCCAAGTTGCCTTGCTGCGCAAGCGGGCTGTGAGGCCAGGGCTGCCCTCATGGCCGGGCCCCAGCGCAGCCCATTTCTGCTCACCTGCGGGCCGGCCCCACTGCAGGCCATCGCTGCAAGCCACGGTCGCTTCCCTCACGGGCCGGGGCGGGCCACGGCGGCCCGAGGGCGTGCGGGAGGGCGCCGGGGCGCTGGGCCGGCTCCGGGGCCAATCGGGGTATGACCGGCTCCGGGCATCCGTCAGGGCGATTGGGCCGGCTCCGGGCCCCCTCGGGGTATGTATGGCCGGCTCCGGGCCCCCTCGGGGTATGTATGGCCGGCTCCGGGCCCCCTCGGGGCTATGACCGGCTCCGGGCCCCCTCGGGGTATGTATGGCCGGCTCCGGGCCCCCTCGGGGTATGTATGGCCGGCTCCGGGCCCCCTCGGGGTATGTATGGCCGGCTCCGGGCCCCCTCGGGGTATGTATGACAGGCTCCGGGCCCCCTCGGGGTATGTATGACCGGCTCCGGGCCCCCTCGGGGTATGTATGACAGGCTCCGGGCCCCCTCGGGGTATGTATGGCCGGCTCCCGGCCCCCTCGGGGTATGTATGGCCGGCTCCGGGCCCCCTCGGGGCTATGACCGGCTCCGGGCCCCCTCGGGGTATGTATGGCCGGCTCCGGGCCCCCTCGGGGTATGTATGACAGGCTCCGGGCCCCCTCGGGGTATGTATGGCCGGCTCCGGGCCCCCTCGGGGTATGTATGGCCGGCTCCGGGCCCCCTCGGGGTATGTATGACAGGCTCCGGGCCCCCTCGGGGTATGTATGACCGGCTCCGGGCCCCCTCGGGGTATGTATGGCCGGCTCCCGGCCCCCTCGGGGTATGTATGGCCGGCTCCGGGCCCCCTCGGGGTATGTATGGCCGGCTCCGGGCCCCCTCGGGGTATGTATGGCCGGCTCCGGGCCCCCTCGGGGTATGTATGACCGGCTCCGGGCCCCCTCGGGGTATGTATGGCCGGCTCCGGGCCCCCTCGGGGTATGTATGGCCGGCTCCGGGCCCCCTCGGGGTATGTATGACAGGCTCCCGGCCCCCTCGGGGTATGTATGGCCGGCTCCGGGCCCCCTCGGGGTATGTATGACAGGCTCCGGGCCCCCTCGGGGTATGTATGACCGGCTCCGGGCCCCCTCGGGGTATGTATGACAGGCTCCGGGCCCCCTCGGGGTATGTATGACCGGCTCCGGGCCCCCTCGGGGTATGTATGACAGGCTCCGGGCCCCCTCGGGGTATGTATGGCCGGCTCCGGGCCCCCTCGGGGTATGTATGACAGGCTCCGGGCCCCCTCGGGGTATGTATGACCGGCTCCGGGCCCCCTCGGGGTATGTATGGCCGGCTCCCGGCCCCCTCGGGGTATGTATGGCCGGCTCCGGGCCCCCTCGGGGTATGTATGACCGGCTCCGGGCCCCCTCGGGGTATGTATGACAGGCTCCGGGCCCCCTCGGGGTATGTATGACCGGCTCCGGGCCCCCTCGGGGTATGTATGGCCGGCTCCCGGCCCCCTCGGGGTATGTATGGCCGGCTCCCGGCCCCCTCGGGGTATGTATGGCCGGCTCCCGGCCCCCTCGGGGTATGTATGACCGGCTCCAGGCCCCCTCTGGGTATGTATGGCCGGCTCCGGGCCCCCTCGGGGTATGTATGGCCGGCTCCCGGCCCCCTCGGGGTATGTATGGCCGGCTCCGGGCCCCCTCGGGGTATGTATGACCGGCTCCAGGCCCCCTCGGGGTATGTATGGCCGGCTCCGGGCCCCCTCGGTGAGGCCGCCCCTCGCAGGCCCTCGGAGCCGGGCCGTGAGGGGACAGGCTGGGAGCGGCGGGCGCGGAGCCTCGGGGCGCTCCCGGCGTGCTGCTTCTCCCCGGAGCTGTAACACCGTCCACACCCAGGTCGGCTCCGTCGTGTGCGCTGTCGTCGGCAGACGGAAACTACGGCCACAGCTGAGTGTGGGCCGAGGGTCGTTAAATTCTGGAGGTATTCCACTATTTGCCCTTTTTTAATATATATATATATTTTTAATAGCTGCTTAAAGTTTTTCCTAAACTGCTACAATGAGATTGAATTAAGTATATATAGGCTGCTAAAAATACTGGGAAAAGCATCGAGGTTATTTTTAACTCTCGCACTTCATGAACATACACAATCTTGTACGAGATGCATAAAATGCAGCTGTATTTATAACTGCTGAGTATGAGTTAATGTAGACATTCAAGACTAGACACTTGGAATGTTTTGGGCTTTTTCTTTTTTTATTTCTCTGTTTATGTTAAAACATAATGACACAGGAAGCATCAAAGCAATCTTTATTGATTTCTATGATCAAAATGTGATCAACCCCCTGAATTTTTAGAAGCTAAAATTTGGAATTACGTGCTTAATTTGAGAACGCTGCCTATTATAGTCATAAAAAGTTCAAATACGATGCACCTTTCCCACTTACGATAATACATACGAGCTTTCACAGAAGCACAAATTAGTCCTTTTACCATGCCAGGAAGTGCTTTAGCATAGACATCTCTATAGTGGATAGCAATAAATTTATGCACTTTTAACTTTCAACAAAGGAAGTTAATAAAATCTGGAGGGAGAGAAGGGAAAAGGTATAGGAAAAGCCAAGACTGGAAGTTTTGTCTTATCAATACACACATGCCAGCTTTTTACTATTCTAGTTACATTAAGTAGCTTTTTGTGCCTTTTTTTTTTTCCTGGCCTAAAATTTCCCCAAAAACCTAACAATAAATGTAGGGAGTTGAGAATTTTCAGTAGTGTGGAAAAGGTCCTTTTCTTGCTTGCCTTCCTGAAAAGAAATGTTACTTTTGTACAAAACAGTATAAAATTTCCATACTACATGATGCAGTCTTTTCAGAAACACTTTAAAAAATATTCAGCTTCTGATAGTTGCAATAATTATCTCTAGAGCCATAGTTCAGCTCTCTGTAGTTCTGAAAGAAGCCTGATGTTTATTTGGGTTATCTTGTGACACACGTGGTGATAATGTTCTGAGGGTTCTACGATAGGGCAAGTAGATGTGACATCAAATGGATGATGCAGAAAATGTGCTCAGGTTAAGAAATAATGGATTAGCAAGAGATTTGGAAGACATGGCAATAGGATAAACTTTTTTTTTTTTTTTAATGGCAGTAGTATTGCACTCAGGAATATTATTACTGAACACTTTGACAAATTGTATTATTATAAATTCCTAACAAACTATCAGTTCACGGAACGTGTTATTTCTTTATCAACATATACAACTAATCTTGGTACAAAACTATTTCTAAGAAACTTTTTTCTAGTATTTGGAACGTGGAAATTTACAGGATGCAGGAAATCACAAGCTTATGATTTCAGCTCTTCATTCTGCCTACCTCAATCCTTGTCAATAAACAGAATATAATCATTAGTATTTTTAAAATTTAATAATTAGTCTTTGTAAGGCAATGAAGAAAGAGCAAGGGAATGTAACTTTTAAGGGCCTTTGTATATTTTACCTTTCAATATAGCTGTCATCTAGAATAGCATTTATGATATTGGAGGGGGAAATGAAATATACCAAGGGGTTGATTCTGTTATGCTAAGGGCATTCTTGGACATTAGACCCATGTCCTCAGTATTTCCCTCAATTAGTGGTATTGCCATGAAAGTCATTATCTCAGTGGCTGAAGAGAAGTGTCAGTGCATTTATTCTCCATCTTAGCTTTTTTGCAGTAATTCGTGCTCTGTTTTACATATTTTCTGGTTTATGGATGCATCACCAAGTCTTGAAAAACAGAAATGTGTTTATAATGTCTTTCGCAAAATGGCAAACACAATAAAGATAGAGTAAGAGAAGAGCTATAAGCTGAGGGATTTGAACTATGTGAGCAAAGCCAGGTTCTGCCTTGAAACTATACGTTTTGCAGGCTTGAGAGACGTTAATTAAATAAGACTTGAAGAGGATGCGTCTCTTAAAAAAAAAAGCCAGAAACCCCATCACCCAACCAACCAAAAAATCTTTGTTCTCTCACAGTATTGGTGATCTGTGATTGGTGTATTGTGATCTGATTCTGTTTCAAGATATAAAAATCATCCAGACCATATGCATAAATCTGGCATAGTTTTAAAGGTAGCCAACTGGATGGTGTTTTATGGATAAAATTATTAAAAGTACACTAAAGGCAACATCATTAATAGCCTATGTGCAATTTGAAAATTTATATACGGACAAAATAACTTGCCACACCTCTTTTTGGTGCATACAGCATTATATAGGCAGTAATAACATGCTGTATTTTAAGTTTGGTTCATGGACAATTAACTAAGATCGTGCTGAAATTTTTGCAAGAGTTCTTAATCCTCATGACCTGGCCAGGTTCCAAGTTGGCTGATTACATAAGATTACTTCCTGCTTAAATATAGTTTAATAAGAGATGCCATCACTTCCTGTCCTAAACTACTGTATAGTCTTGTCAGCTATGCAATAGCTGTTGTGTTCCACCCTAAAAGAGCTTCTTTTCACTTGTGGGTGCAATTACTATAGATCTACACTAAATTTTGAGGTAGGTCTTTTTGCATCCTTGTGGTTAAAGAAGCAACAGGAAAAAACCACCCCACACTACATCATTTGATTAGAGAAAACTAACTGTAGTTTTGGTCAAGAAGTAGAGAGCTTTGTAGGCATAAGAAAATTAACCAAGTTATTATGTAGACCTATATATGGAAGGGAAAATGCCATATATGCCTAAATAGCAAAAAACATCCATTTTTTCAAAGAAGATAAAAATTAACTGAATTTGCAAGTTAGTATTTCCTTGCTTTAGTTCTTCTAAATCACCCAGGGAAAAAATGATGCAAAAGTAATCCCTGATTCTTTTGGTTTTATGTACGTCTTTTAGCCACTTTAATTTGCAAAGATTTTCATAGAACAATGTGAGCTGTCATGGCAATCAAAGATTTTCAGTACCTTATTTGCTAACATTGCTATCGGTGAGGCTGGTGCTTTTCCAGTCAAACAGAAAAATGTTACCTCATTATTTTCTAATGTAGAGGTAATTTATTGCCTGACTGTAACATTTAAAATTACCTTGTTTTTAATTAATTCCAGGGCTAAATAGAACATCCTGGATATACATCCCAAACAACTTGCAGTTGAGAGCACCTTTGTACTTAAAATCCAACGTTTGGTTCTGAGTACAAGACAGAGCCAGATATTTTAACTGTAAAATTTAACAGGAATGGCAGTACAGAAGGGACCTCGTGAAGAACTTTTTTTATCTCTCTACTTTCAAAAAGATAATATTTTAATTGTTTAGATTGAACTGGCATTTCTCACTTTTAGAGATTTTATTGGTTAATAAAAAGATTATTTTTTTGATCATAGACATGAAAGATGCTGGAGGAGCTACGAAAGGCAAGGCTGGGGTATGGGATGCTGCTGAAATGCGATTGGCAGAACAAATAATAGATTTCTCTATCTTTTAAGATGGGCAGAAGTATCCTTTAACAATTTATGAGTGAAAGGAAATATTGCATAGTTGCTTTCAGCTCTCTCACAGTGAGATGTGTTGTAAGAAGAGTGCACTTTCTATGAAGTGAATTTTGGTAAGTTGTCTGTACTATAGGCTGATGCAGAAACTCCTTGGGGAAGATTTCCAGGCTTTTATAGAATATGTGAAGTCTAGATTCTTGCACTCTGGATTCTTTCCCATCCTTCAGAAGTCCTTATTTTGGTTCTTCAAATCTGTGTTTTCTGCAAACCAGGTATGGCTGCTCTGTGGATTAATTTAGTTCAGCACCTTTGCAAAACTTGGAAACAAAATTTTCTTACGTACCGATTTTCAACAATTACAAAGCATTTCTTACTGAAAGCAACTTAGTGGTGAACATATTGATTTGTTTCATACTTTTTATAAACTTATTCATGTTTTTAAAGATTCCTTGGCCTTTTGCACCTTGACCCACAGTCATTGTAGTGAAGTAGATACTCATTTGACCACTGCAGGATGGCATAACAAAACCACATGTATAGGAGCATAAAGCCAGGAATACTTAGACATGTTAAATTCTATAAGGAGCTGTCAGAGAGTGCTGGCATAACCTCTGCAAATGCTGACAAGTACTTGTGATGACAATAAGCCTCCTAAACACAAAGCAAAATCAGCAAAAAGGCTTTGCAATATTTTTGAATGTAATGTGTTAAAAAACAGTTGCACATCAAAATTGAATTATATATTCAGGTTTTTTATGAAAATCAGCCTTTAATTTTTTTTATTAATAGTGTTCATTAAATCATAACTATCTCAACCCTGCATCAGGGGATGGACTAGCCCTACTAGCCTTATAAAAATGTTGTTATTTTTGGTCTCATGGTAACTTTCTGCTGGTCCTTACAGTATGGCAAATCAGTTTTAATATATCTTATGATAATAAAATGCATGCTTTGCAAACAGTGCACAAGACATCTGTAAGCAGATGTATGTAATATAGTTTCTAGTCCCTAGTGAATGCTGCCTAGCCTTTTAAAACACTTTCAAAAACCTTTTGTTTGTTTAGGTGTGTAAGAAGGACTGTCTAGAACAGATCCTGTTACAGGATCAGAATTTGGAAGTGTTGTATTAGTTTTAACTTTAGTGTAGCCTCACCAACAGCTGGATTGCTACAAATGAAAGGCTGCAAACCTGTGCTGCCAGCCTGTGAGTAGAGGTGCAGAAGGGAGAAACTTGTTATCTGGGCCTCTGGAGAGATCATTGCTGAGACTGACCTCTACCTCTGTGCTCCCACAGGAATTTTGGATTTGACCTTCCAGACATTTATGTAGGGTATGTAAATGGCCCTTGTGACATCAGTGTAATTATTCAAATGTGAGGTTACAAGTCTGTAAATACAGTGCTTTTTTTATTCTTTTTTTCTCCCGATTCAGCAGTTAAGATTATGAAAGCATTGATGCATGCAGCTAGTTAAAAAAAATATAATGATAGGGTCAAAAAGCCTAGCAGAAAATACTAAGGGAACTACAAAATTCTGTCATGGTGTATTTTTTTAATGGTATTTACGCTGGGAGCCTGAAAAGAATGTAAAGGCTAACTGTATGTGTAATTAATACATAATGAAAAGGAAGCAAAAGAAAAATTAATCTGGTTTTTGTAGTATATGTGCTGCAGTTTGAATTTGCATTTTTTAAAATTGAAAATTACAGCTTTCATACCTTTACCTCCTGCCTGAGGGAGAACAGCCAAATTTGAAAGCTAGGGACCTTTCTGATGTAATAGTTAATCACTTTAAATGCATCAGTAACGTCCACTAAACAACAGCTTCTGTTGAATAAGCATATTAAGACAAAGGAATTGTAAAAACGTTTGTAAAACCTTAGTAAGTTTTGCAGTAGTAAAACTGATTTGTTTGTGTCTAGAGGAAAAACTGTAGCTTTTTAAACATATTTTGGTGTAGACTATAAAATATTGTATAGCTACCCAAGTCTGTATTAAATAGTTGACCAAAAGTCAAATTAATACTCAATACAAGAAGAAAGATATTTTCCACATTTTGATGA
Organism: Sylvia atricapilla; assembly: GCF_009819655.1. NCBI lineage: Eukaryota > Metazoa > Chordata > Aves > Passeriformes > Sylviidae > Sylvia > Sylvia atricapilla. Next base: position 38,785,953 of record NC_089146.1, on the reverse strand, counting down.
CAAATATAACCCAGTGGTGAAAATTTGGATAGTTGACTGAACTTTGTGAAGAGAAATACGTGTTGGAACCTGTGGTTCTGTGGTCATGTTGATTAAATTCTGTCCTGCTGAGCATTACAGAAAACAAAGATTACATAACATTGTCCAAACATACACACATTTGTCACAAGATACTAAAATGGCTCTTACTGACAACAAAAAAAAATGTATTTACAATGGTTATTTAGAGAGGTTGTAATAATAAAATTTCTATTATTACTAGAATTTCTTTTAAATGTTACAAGCAGCAATATTAAATATGCACCAAACATCCAGTAAATTTGATAGTGAGTTATCTAAATCCATTGTTTGTTTCCCCTTACAAAATTCTGTTATCTCATGAGTGACAGCATTGTTGTATTGTAAAATGTGTGAGCTTTTGATGGATAACATTCTGAGCAGAGCAGCTGTTTATTGTATCTATACTAGTTCTTACCCAACACTCTTTTTTATGACCATTATTAGTAAATTTTGAGGTTAGAGAGGTACTGACCCAATCAAACATGTACAGAGCTCAGCCTCTGAGTTAATTAAATGTGGGTTAATACCATATTATAAGGAAATCATTGTCCTTATTACAGTTATTAGGTAGTTAGTCAAATTATAGCTTCAAAGGAATGCAGAGCATGGAGAATCTGGGACTAAATTATGCATTTAAACCTTAGGCCAGCTTTTACTGTTGAGACAGTTTGCTGCTAAAAGAAATTGTGTGTCATTGAAATTAAATGCCTTTCTGGGGATGGATGCTTCCATTTTTTTAATGAAATTACTGAGTGTGGTGTAGTGAAATGATTAAAATCTGTATTCCGGGAATGTGGCAGACAAAAAAAAAATCAATAAATGCTAGGAAACCTTTGCTGCTGGATGTGAATCCTTGGAATGAAATAGTCCGGCACAAAAATAATGCTTAAAAACATATCAGTACATTAATGTATTTAGCATGAATCTCACGAGACATCATCCTCACTAATTTTTAGCATAAATTTTACTGTGTAATGAGAAGCTTTCTTTTCTCATATCCGTATTAGGCAGTGTTTTTGCCCTTCCCCCAATGCTCCTGCACTGCAATCATTGTGCTTGCACTTATTATGTTACAAATGACCGAGGTAAGGCTGACATTCTCGTTGCATGCAAAAAGAGCTAGTCTGCCAGGCTTTTTTTTTTTTTTTTTTTTCCTAATGAATCAGCTTTGTGAAATCTCCCCATGTGTTAATACTAATGAAGATCCTCCAGCACAATTAAAATTGAAGCCAGTGGCTGAAGAGGAAACAGAAGACAATGGCATCTTTCTACATGTGCATATTTCTTTATGCACAGATCGACTTTATTTAGAAATATTGTTGATTTTTAGAATGTTTATATGCTTTAATAAGGTTTAATAAGTATTTAGTATTTTAATATTTAATAAGTTTTTACCAACTCATACTGAAATCACTAAGCTTTCATTGCACTGTGGCTTAACTTTATAGTGTTACGGTTTGTAGGGAGAAGTCCTTGGGCTCTTGCAGTGTACTTTAACCCTGCTTGAGTTTGAGACTGTGCCAAGGAAAGAAAAAAAATAGAAAAGGAAAAGAAGGAGGATACCATGTGTGTAGTGTGAAGGGTTGGTGTAAGGAAACGGAGCTTTTAATTTTCTGCAAATAACCTCTGTGGGTTGTTTCTGGCAAGAGGAGAAGATTTGTATATAAAAGATGTATTTTTAAATGTTAATTCCTGTGTCAATAGCTGGCGAGTGTTAATACTTCCCCTTGATTTTAAATTAATTCCGCCACCCTTGTTGCCTGCTTTACTTGAATTTATCGAGTACTTAAAAACTTGAAGTTGAACGTTGCTTCTTTAAAATGTCTCCCCTTTTAGAAGCAGATTACTTTTTCTTTTCTTTTCCTTTTTTTTTTTTTTTTGGCAGTTGTTTACACCACAGATTCTATTGTTGCTTTATTAATTTTTTAAACCTGAACCCAATCAGTAGGTTCTTAAGGCGGGCAGCTTTCTGGGTCGGGGAGAAGCCAAGTCTGAATTAAGAACTGGCCCGAAGCGGAGCGGAACGCGGCGCGGCCGTGCGCAGACCGCGGGACTTTTCCGGAGCCGAGAGGCGCGGCCCCGCGGGGAGCGCCGCGGTGACGTCACCGGGGCCGCGGGGCCGCGACCCCCTCCAGGGTCCCGCCGGCTGGGGGCGGCCGCCGCGCGCGCCGCCGCCCGCGCGCGCCCCCGCCCGGCTCCGGGGAGCGCCGGGAAGGGCCGGCCCGGCGCGCGCCGCCCGCACCGCGGAGGGGACAGAGCGGGAGAGCGAGAGCCGCGCACCGAGCGCCGAGCGCCGGAGCTTCTCCCAGGTGAGCGCCTGGGCGCGACCGCGTTCTGCCGCGCCGGGGCTCCCGAGCCCGGGCAGCGCCCGCCTCGCCGGCCGCGTCCCCGCCGGCGCGTATCGCCCCTTTGTTGTGTGGGCCGAGCGCGAGTCCCGCTGCGGGGCCCTGCCCGGGGAGGGCTGCGGCCGGGAGGCGGAGTGGCCGCGTGGAGGTGAGTCCCGCGGAAGGGCCCGGGCCGGGGTGTCTGCACGCGGGACGGCCGCGTCCCGAGCGATTTTAAACTTTGCTCGTGGCCGCACGCCCCGTGTCTCGGCCGGGCGGCGCCGGTCACGTCTCCGCCGACGGACACCCGCAGCCTCCGGGGCGGCGCGGAGGCCGCTAGCGGCCAGCGGGCGGCTCTTTTGTGTGGCGCTGCGCGGTACGCTCCGCTCCCGGCGGCCCTCCCGCCCCGTTGCCCTCCTGGCGGCGGGCGCTGCCCCGCTCCCCGCGGTCGGGGCTGTCGGGGCGTGCGCGAGGCGGGGCCGCGCGGAGCGGGCGCGGGGCAGCGGCTGCGGCTGGCGCTGCCGGTCCTCGGCCGGGCCCGCGGAGCCCCGCGCAGCCCCGCGCAGCCCCGCGCCCTGAGCCCCCGCTCCCTCCCTCTCTCCCCGTGCGCGGGGCGCGGCGCGGGCCGGCTGCGGGCTCCGCTCCGCGCTCTCGGCTCGCTGCGGGCCCCTCCGGCCGCGGCTTTGTGCGTGTCCTGTCCTTGTAAAGAGAAACGAGCAGCTGCAGTGCTGGGCCGAGTTGTTGAAATTTATCCCTTTGTGTATATTACAATATCCTCCATTTTTCTGCCCTCTAAACAACAAGCCTTTCGCCATCTTGGGCAAATTTTTATTCCTAGGTCTGACCGTCTCTTTTAGGAGGGAATGAGTAGAAAACCTGAAAGCGCTTCTGGATAAGCATCAAAGTTTAGGGAATGTTAGAGGGACCGATAGTGACGTCATGTAAAGTTTAAGGGGCTTTTTCTCCAAGGCTGCTTTCCCCTGGAATTCCTGATCTAACGTGCTGTAAACTGCACTTTAAAGAGAAAGGTTCCTAGTTGAGCGTGCACGAACAGGGGACGCTGTGAATGTGTTTCTTTATCTGGTGTCTGGTTTCGTATCAGAAAAACAATCGTGCACACCCCCTCCCCCCCTTTTTTTTTCTGCCCTGGCCTTAGTATTTAATGTGCAATGCTGAACTGTTGGATTATTTTGAAAATCGTTCTGAAGGTACTGTTTTAAATAACAAATTATCTGGAGATTTGTATTGGTTTTGTTTATGGCAAGTATTAATCTGGTGTGAAGTTTACATGAGATACTCGGCACAGGATCTTCTCTGAGAAATAAACAGTGTCTTCATGGCACGAGGAACATGGGAATACAGACCTCCATTTTTAAAAGACTTGGAGGTATGTTTGGAAGCAACGAACTTATTATGGTATATTATTAAAAGGTTCCATCTGGAAAGTACCTATAAATATTACATGTAGTTTGGGTTATGTTCCAGGTACTGTATCATGTGTGTGGCTAAACGTAGTAACTATCCTGAACTCATTGAAAAAACCAGCCTACAACAACTCCTTACCCAAAATCTAAAACAAATCTCTTTTCCTCTGATTACAAGTTTTGCATCAGCTATTGTGAAAGGGAGAACAATAAAAGGTACTGTTCTGTTAATTTGGTTCTCAATTGATTTTTTTTTTTTTTTTTAATCTCATGGAAGTTTTTCTGGTCACGTGACCCAATGAAACATGTAATCGGTAAGGAATAATTGTTATAGGTAGAGTTTTGTTTTTCCTTTCTTCTTTCTATGCTTGTTTGACTTGCTGTGTGTTTGAAGTCACACTATGGAGAACATGAAACTACTTGCGTTTAATTCGCATTTTCTTTGTCTTCAGGACTGGGAAAAATACTGACAACAGATAACATAGAAAGTAATAGGAATAGCTGTTTGTACATCAAGACTTTCTTTCTATTCTAGTCAGTACTGAATACTGTACTTAAAGCAGCCTTAAGGTTATGTTAGAACACATGTCAGATGCTTACTTTTTCTTTCCTAAATGCATCAGAAAGTGTGGTTGGATTTGCTATTTCCTATCTGAAAGAAAGCGAAAACATTTAAACAGTTGAAAGCACGTGCAGCAGATGATTCTAAATCATAAATTCGATTAAGATCTAGAAGATTAAAATCTAGAAGATTTATAAATTGTGAGCAACAGTAGATAAGTAGTTTCCGAAAATGGCAGTATAAGCTTTGATATCTCCAATAAACCACATACATGTTTTTGTCAAAATGGTGCAAAATAAATAAGCTGCATAATGTTAAGAAAACGGTAGCCAGGGTAATTTTTGTAAAGTATATGTAGAGAAAGCACTAGGAATTGTTAAGGAATCTACAGTGTTCAGGAAATTCTGTGTTCACTTCAAGCAAGTGATGCTGGTTTAATGATAGGTCATACCAATTCCTGTAAGCAAGGGGTGTATACATACCAGGTTGTGATAAAGTTGTTCATAAACAGAACTCTCTGAAGAGTAAAAAATATTTCTTTGGAGGATCTGGTATTGTTTCCTTTTTGTTCCTGATCCAAAGTCTGTTCTGGACGGCACAGTACAAGGTTTTGTGACTACTGTGTATTGAAAATAAACTGGAACTGTGATACCGTGTTCTAGTTCCAGCCCTGACAGGGTTCATTTTTGCAGTAGCCAGGAGGGGCTGGGACCTAGGACCCAGTAGTTCTGACCACCTTACCGCTGTTAGCTGGGGGTGGGAAAGGCAGGCAAGGCACTCTGTTCCTTTTGGGACACGGAAACAGCAATACCAGCAACAATACACTAGGTTCTCTATTCTAAGTGAACCTAGGGCATTTTGTTTCCGTGTGAATCTTTGGACGCTTTTTTGTAGTCTCTGTCAGTGGTATTGTTGCTATTACTATTCGTTTTCTTATCTCATTGTGGTTTCCAGTAAACTCTTCTTATCTTAGCCCATGACCTTTACCTTTTGTGCCTCCAATTCTCCATCCTGAAGAAGGGGAGGGAGTGAATGAGCAGCGCATGGTTTCAGTGGAGCACTGATTTGGAAAATACCATTCCTAAACCATGACATACGGGTATTTATCATCAAAATTATTTTCTTCAACTAAATTCCACTGTGCTGGGTTCCTTAGAGGTCTATGTTCCCACAAAAAGATAATTATTTTTAAGATTCTTGTAGGTTGTCAGTGCCACTGTAAGTTTTTTTGAGTAGTGTGAGAGACAAAAAACCTAAATACATACTTCGCACCTTTCGGTGAAAAATATTTGTTTTTCTTGAACATGTAATAAAATGTTTTGCATCTTCAAAGGATAAACTAGCAATATCTTTATGTCATGGAGAGAAAGAGCATTGGTTGACCGCTTTAGTATATTTGTTTAATCTTTATATTGACCTTACGTTAAGAAGAAAGTTCTACAGACTGGCTTTTTTTGTCTTTTTTTGGGAGACACTTTAAATGCAAATAAGAAGGTTCTAGAAGCCTTTCCTTATAGGTCCTGTTGCCCTTTTTTATGTTTGTTTGCACGTTTATTGTAGAACTGCGTTGTAAAGGAGCAGATGCTTTGCAAAACATCCTGATATGTTGCTTTTTCATATGGGAGTGCATAACTGTTCCTTCTGATGCATCGATTTGACAGCTGGTTGATCTCGTGAAACTGCTAAGAAGCCATTAGTGGTGTCATTGAATTCAAATAGAGCAGTCCCTCCCAGCCTGAACTGCAATTGTTAAGGTCTTTGTTGCTACTTTTCTGTTCCTGTGCAAGACGTGGAAAATCAGAGCTGCAAATAAAATGAAACTCGTGCGCCCGGCTTCATATCTCAGAATGAGGGAAAGGAATATCTCACTGCTGTTAGTTCTATAATTTTCTTGTAATGGCATATTTGAGAACAGGAGATCTTGACTGTTGGGAGGTATGACCAACAATGCAATTTCCTACACCCTTCCTTTCCCCTCTCCCTCTGGCACATTAGGGGTTTCACTGTAAGCACACTCTGCGTTCAAATCCCTTCTCTGTGATCCGTCTCCCAGACTCTAATGTATAGGTATCTTTAAATAAAACTTAATAGTGTAAATAATGGTGAAAATTTAAAAAAAGTTTTAAAAAATAAACAATTTATTCTAATAGAGTACTAAGAGTGATACTAAGTGTGTTTGTCATTTAAATAATTTGGCCCAGGGAAGATTCCCATAGTCTACCACTTTTTTCTCAAGTGCGGTCCAACTTCTGAGTTAATACTGTAGTTTTACTACAGTGTATTCAGTGAATTATGTCATATTACATTATAAACTAGTTTGTGATTGTTAATTGCCACCACAAGGAACACTGAAACAGTTGTCAAGGTTCGCAGTGATTTTTGTGATTGTTTGATAGTTTACAACATTCTGAATGTAGACAAAATGTGCTAGGTATATGTTGGTTAACATATTTTATAGAAATCCAAGTTTGTATTGAGGAACATTGTGCAGTATTCGAAATCTTGGTCCAGATGATTTTCCCCACTGCATCACAGAAGGAAATGAAACATCCTTTTTTAAACTGACATCTATGCTTTTAAGGATTTTTTTGTTATAGTACAGTATTTTAACTTTAAAACCATTTTTACTGTAAATAACAACTGACAAATCAACAAGGAATCTCCAGAAGATCTGTGTGAGGAAAACAGTAGGTTCTCATTAATTTTTTAATTTGCCTTTCTTAGGACTCTATGAAGGCAAGACAATATTAGTTTCACTGTTACAGAGATAAGGAGTCTGGAAGAGTTTAGTCTTTTACCAACATCACATGTAGTTGGTGGTAGAGGATGAAAAAAAAGCTGTCTTCACGGTCTTTGCCTTGTAGTGTGCTGGGTGGTTTCCTCGAAAACGGAAATGCGTGGTTTGTTAGTCTGCCCAGTAATTGCTACGGGGAGGTAAGCAGAATGCAGCACGTAGTCATTAAGCAAAACTGGGACCATGTATTCGTTCAGCCTTTGCAGAAAGGCCAGGCAAGATGCAGTATTTTGCCATTATTTTGTTTCTTAATCATACAGTTTTAAGTGGAAAAGAGGTATGTAGAACATGAAATCCAGTTAGCACATAGTTTCACCTATTAGCTGTGTTAAGTTCTTATCAAAGTTCTTTAGTGTTTAAGCTCTTTACTGTCCTAAATTTACTGTCATATGCTGCCATGGTCTTGAGCCATTCCTTAAAAAGAAAAAAACAAATATACTTTGTTAAAGTAAGTCCAATACAGAAATTCCTTTGAGATTTAAATGGAAATAAATAATAAAAGTTATGTTATTGTAAGTAATTCTTTTTAGGGGAGGAGAAATTGTGATTTATTTTATTGTGGTGTTAGCATTTCATGAGATGCTAGGTGAAAGAAACTCTTGGATTGTGGGGAAGTCTTAGCGCTTGTTTCAATTTTTTTGATGTAGCAACAAGGAATGAAGGATACAAGGGTTTTCTCAGCTTAGTTTAACAGAATTAATCTATGCATTTGACACAATTCCTAATACCAGTTCCTTCTCTTTTTATAGAGTATCTTTCAGATCATCGGAAAAATGACCAACATCAAAACAAGTATAAATTTTGAAACCTTGCTTAGTGACAGATGATCTTTAAAACATAGTCTCTGAAAGTATGGACTTAGGAAAAGATGTGCTGGGCTTGTCAGTGTCTGTATGATGCCTGTTGCCTTTAATGTGAATTCTCTCCCTTTACCTTACTACTCATGCCCTTCAGGGCCTCCTGAATGTCTTGTTTTCTGTGTGTAAAGGACATAAGACTCTTTTCACTTGATGTAGGTCAGGCATTGTAAAGAGCTGAATGGGTTAAGCCTTGGTAGTTTGCAAAAAAAGATTGCAGAGATTTTTCTAGCTGCTGAGGGAGGAATCGCCCAAAACCTTAAAACTCAAACTACTAAAAATGTAAAGAATGACTACCTGAAAAATTGTTCTACCTGGTGGATTCTACATTAGTAATTAATGGGACTGCTAAATTTAAGTATTTGTCACTGGTAATGTTTACAGTATAAAGCTTTGGGAAAGAAAATAGACTTAAAAATAATATGGTGACTGTCTGATAATGCTGTTGTCTTTTTGGAGCCTCACGCAGAACTTAGGGAATTCTGCTCTGGAATTGTTGGAAAGAATAATGAAGAATTTTCATTTTTTGAGTAGTGATAAACCCTACCAGTGTATGCTTAGTCCTGTAAATTACAGGAAGTGTAAGGTAGATTTTCTTCAGACTATTTAATACAGTGATTTAAAGGCACAAAATAATCTGCCTAGCTGTTCGTGGACTTGAACCTCAGTCCTGAGTCTGTTGGATTAGAAACTAAAACCTTGAAATCTTCTAGAGAGTATTTTTTTCTTCACTGAGGATATAGATTATGTTTTTGGATTGTGACCCTATTTATTAATCGATTTGTGTTAAGGAGTTAATACTTTTCTAATGCTGAAAGATTATTTAGTAAACAATTTAGTGCATTTTACCAGATACCTATTTTAGAAGAGTATTATGTAATATCCAAGTATAGTCGACAAAATAATCCCACAACCCCCTCCCCAGCCCTCAGTATTTCTACAACAGGAAGCCAGTTGGACAGAAATTACTGCAGTGGTCCATCGGTGCACAGGGACATAATTGTGTGGATTTTGTCCCGTTTTTTGTTCTTGCACTTTTCTACAAGCACGCACTCATTAATCAAAGACACTGTACTGCTGAGGGCAAAGAGGTTCATCAGACTGGCAGCTAGTTTGGTGTAAAGAACAGTGTGCTGAAGCTCTTAACGTGCTAGGACATAAATAAATCTTATGTCTTCGTATGCAAACCCTGGAGGTTAATACTGTATAATTCAGTGTCCTGTCTTTGTTTTTATGATGGATGTTTTTAAGTGTTTGAAGCTTGATGCAAGCCTTCAAGCAGGTCAGGGCAGACTGGCTGATCGGCTGAAGCAAAAGCTTGGCAAGGGGCTTGTGTGTCTGCTGTGGAGGGGTGTTTTTGGCTTGGAGATCATTGTTGTATTGCCTACACTGTTGTAGGAGAGTTCTAAAGATTGACAACTCTTGCTGTGCTAATGGACATAGTAATGAAATGCAAATAGTTTGGTCCTGTTTGTTCCAAAGTTACTGCTGTTTGTATGTAGCCTTAACAGAACTAACATGTGGAACAAGGCAAAAATTACTAGGATTTCCCTGTAAAAACGGTGCTGGGATTTGGCTTTAACATGAATTAGCTGCACATTTATTATTTAAGAACAGCTGGCTACAGCAAATGCATAGTCATTTTCAAGCTATTATAAACCATTCTACTCACACATGGAAACTGTGCTTGAGCTTTTGTTTTTTATTGATCTACCTGCATTTGAAATCTGGTTGCTGCAGTCACACAGGCCCTTCATTTTAGCTGTGCTTGCATCATAGAACAACCTCAGTATTAAATATTTATTTTTAACTAAATGCTGAATGAAATGTTAAACTCTGAGCTTTGAAGAAACAAGGTGTAAGAGTGAGCAGTGACACACATCTTAAACATGAAATCTTGTTAAGTAAAGATTAAAAAACTGACATCAGCCAAGCTTTGTAGTCCTTTTGTAACATTTGTTGTTCTGAATAAGAAATCCTTGTTAGATTTACCCAGTGTTACCTTGCTAACACTGTAGTGGTGGATTTTTTTTCTTGCGTTGTATACCCAGTGCTTTTGGGGGAAAACCAAGAAGTATAGAATGTGGTTGTATTACACAAAGTGAAGGGGTAGTAAAATAGAAGTAAGTAGTCCTGTTGAGTATCCCATGGAGAAAATAATGGATGTATTAGGAACGACTGTACTCTTATGAAGGTATGCTTATCTATCATTATAATGTGGAAAGTACCTACTTAGAAATATTTGTTACTAATATTATATATAAGCTGTGACATAAAATTTATCTCCTTGCATTCAGTTTTGCTTCTCAGTTAGAAATCGAGCTTATACGGAAAAGTTTGATAACTTTTCTGTATTTTTATTTGCCCCAGTGACTAGAACTTTCATAAGGAGTAATATACTTTTGACAATAACAGTCAGTTTTCCTAACATCCTTATTTCTTGTGGGAATAAAAGGGAGCCCAAAATTCTTGCTCTCCATACGTCTTTTGATTTAGTATGTTGTAAGTTATTGACTCATTACTAATTTGTAACCTGGCATGTAAGTAGAAAGTATTGCTGAAGAAAGTTGTGAATAAATTCTTACTTCATATGTACGGATCCAGGAAAATGGGAAGCCGTTGAGGGAGGTTTCTTACTGTCTTAGTCAGTGAGATAAAAATATCAAACATACGTGCCTGAAAAAGTCTAGTTTTTCAAGCTGTATCAGTTGATTTAATAAAAGGCGTTATTACTCCTTACAGCTCTGGTCTTGTCTGAGTAGTTACAGCAACTGAAAAAAGGATTAACTGTGAGAAATGCAAACCAGTATTTTTCCATTGCATTTCTGATAATTTTTCTTCCTTGGAGTTACCCATAGCACCTCAGTGCTTCTTTTCAATGTTGAAAAAGGAGCTAGATCAGAGCTAACCGAGACTACAGCTGTGTGGTTTAGGAGAGAAGTGGGGTGGAAGAGTGCTCAATAGGCCCCTGGGGGGACCCAACCTCTACAACAGTTGTAATGCCAGAAACAATTTCTTCATAGCACGATTGTAGGAGCTTTCAAAGCAGAAAGGAGAATTCGTATTTGGGTTTTTGGGCACTTTTAGTTACAGAGTCTAATATTAGGAGCAATAGACGCGCCCATTTTGGCTCTTACAGTGAAATTACCTTACAGAGGAGTCTGAAGAAGTGAATTGTTAAGGGTCAGGAGGGGAAGCCATCTGAAGAATGGCTGAGGTTGTTCTCTTGGTTTGTTCTGTCTGGAGAAAAGGAGACTGAGGTCAGACTTCACTGGGGTCTACAGCTTCCTCGGGAGGGAAAGTGAAGGGATAGCTCTGATTTCTGCTCTCTATGATCAGGGACGGGACCTGAGGGAATGGCTGTAGCTGTCTCAGGGATGGGTTTAGGTTGGATATCAGGAAAAGGTTCTGTCGTCAGAGGGTTGTTGGGTACTGTGCAGGCTCCCCAGGGAATGGTCACAGCCCTAAGTCTGCCAGAGCTCCAGCAGTGTTTGGACAGTGCTCTCAGGGACAGGGTGGGATTGTTGAGGTATCCTGGGCAGGGCCAGGGGTTGAATTTGATGATCCTTGTGAGTCTTCTCCAACGCAGGATATTCTGATTTTAGGTGATTACACACCCACCCTCCTCTCAGTAATTGCTGACACTTGGTTAATAGCAGGCAGTGATTGAATTTTTTTCACTGCGTTGTCAGCAGAGACCATGTTAAAAAGTGACTGTCCCAAAGAAAGTGTGAGAAATGGGAAGAAAGTTGACATCCCAGGTCTTGACTAAAGGGAGTGAAATACTGTGGATTATTGAAAAGAATCAGAGCAAGATATTCCAATAATTATTATCTTTCTGGCAGCTTAGTAGACAATGCGCTTGGATTTAGTCATACCATAAATGTAATGGAGAGGGATTTGGAGGATAGGATTTTAGAATGGCTGTGAATTTGAATGCAAAGTGGGCATGCCTCATTTTGATGACATACTGAAGTCTTTCTTCTTAGTGTTTTTCATGTCTTGTTTATTTTAACTTGTGAACAACTTGCCAAATAAAAAATATCTGAAGGGTTTATATAGTTATATACTCGCCTCCTAATGCATGTAAAAGTGTTCAGAGCAGTAAATTTCAGAAAAGAGAAAAATTGCATATGGAAAGAATATTTTACTAAAATGATAACAGGCTTAGTAAGGGTCTCTTATTGTTTGGCCTTTAACTCTGGTATAGCACTATATTTTTCTGCAGTTCTCTTTTCTTTTCTAGAAGTGCATTTCAGACCTGATTTTCCCCCTTTAGAGGGTATAGCAAGTTGTCTTCATGAAACCAAATGTATTTTTGAACAACAGTGGGAAGTACTGATTCCATGGTTGAGCCTTATCTAGTTTTAAACTGGTTGTTTTAAACTGTTTTTTTTAAATTGGTGTGTTTTTATGCAAAGAAGCAGTCAAAGGGCATGTGGGGAAGGAAAGAACGAGCTCACACTTTACTTTAGTTTAAAACTAATGTTAAGTGCACCAGTAAGTGCAGTGAGTTGTGAACTGCCCTTTTTTGCCTGGTATTAGGAACTGAAAGGAACAGATTATGCTATGTCCTTTTCCTTTTATTTATATGTCAGAAAGATACAGAGCAGCTTGAAATACTTGCCTGTTTTTTGGGAGATGTTTTTCTATGTCAACCTGTTTCTGATTATCATTGAAGTAAATTTATAATCCTTTGACTCTTGCAGATGCCAGTGGATTTTCAGTGTTAGCAGTTAAGATGTTACAGATATACAGCATATTGCAAAGTTTATTGTGTTGATGTAAGTGGTTTATACAGAGCAGTATTCAAATGTAGCCTGCAGTCTTTTTGCGGTCATGGAAATGAATTATGAGTTCTGAGAGATCTGTGAATAGTGTAAAGACTATGTTAAAACAAGCGTAGGCAATCACTTTTAAAAGATTTCTAGGCCCCTAAATGCTTAATTTTTATAATTGTGGTAATTTTTATACCTTGTAATTTGTTTAAATAAATAGATAAGCAATCGTCTTAAGGAAGGATCTGTGTTATATGTTCTAGGAGACATTTGAAATGCGTGTATGTGGGATCTCTTTGTAAAGCTGAGTGACCGGGCTTTGTGCTCACCTGTTTGTCCATGTGCCTTTCCATTCCATGCCATAACTTTTGTTTGCCATTTCTTCTCAGCCATAACTTAAAAGTAGGCTAGACGTTCAACAGTAAAGTTCTACAGTTTTCTGAAAATTACTCGCTGTAGTGAAAATGATGCACAGATTAGACCCGCCAGCTGGGGAAGTGGTAGGCCAGTATTAGTGTTACTTCACCAGTGCCCCAAGCAGTTTTCTGATTCCTCAATGTGTGCCCACTGTCCAAGAAGGATATATGCTGTCAGCACTGTCCTGGTGAAGTGAATTGTGAAGTGGAACTGTATTTCCTCATGGTGTCTGGTTTATGGCGGTAGGAAAATGCAAAGGACCATCGTAGGAACGCTGCTCACAGGAGGATTTTTTCAGCCACCTCAAAAGTACCGCATGAGGAGACCTGTAGTAAAAAGCTTTTGCATGATAGCATGTGCATGGGTTTTGTGCACAGTAGAATGCAGATAGTGGATATTAAATTTTACTTTTTTTGGATCAAAGTTTTGTTCTTGGAATAAATTCAGTATGACTTCAATTAGAAAATATTGCTCACTTTCAAGTGAAATGACTAGAATGATGTTTACATCTGTAACTACAAGCAATAAGGAATCCAGTAATTTCTATTGGTGTAAATACCTTAGAATCATTCCTATGTGCACACTATTTCTTACTGAGGGCACACAAATAGTCTAGCAAAAGTCTTGTGTTCACTAGACTTGCTATCTTTCCAGCCCAGTGTTAAACGAGAGGACAAACATATGCGTTTATGAAATGCATGCACATAATAATACACAGTTTTCCAGAGCTTTCATTTTAGTTGAGGGTTTTTCAGAACTGAAATCTGTGTGCTTACCAGTGCCCTGTGAAATGGATTGTGTGCATTTGTCATAGGGATGGCCTACAGACACTGATTGCTGTCTCATTAATAAAAACAGACTGTGCTATTTTATATAGTCGAATGTAAGCGAAAAATACGAGGTTTTAGAAGATGTAGTCATAGCTATTTTTTAAGGCAAGTGAGATGTCTGTCTGCCCTCCTCTACCCCGCGCACCCCCAACCTCTGCCATATACTGTGGACTGGATTTCAATGATAAAGAAGGCTCACCGCTATCCTGTAAACTATAAACTAGACTAACAAGAGTCAGACTTGTTTGCCAGATATTAAAAAGCCTGCAGAGGTAGCTACTTTTGTTGTAGTAGAAATCATACTGGTCCATGTATGTGGCAGTAATTAACTTCTGTGGATGCTAGAGAGTAAGTTGTCGTAGACTTGCTGAAAAACAGGTTTCAGTATGTTTTCACTCATTGAACAGAAGTCAGGTCCCATTAGATCAGCGTAAATGTAACTAATTTTGAACAGTAGAACTGTAAGACTATAATTTCTACAGGACTTAAAAAGGAGCTTAGTTTCTTAGGCAAGACACTTAAGTTCTTTTTTTTAAAGTCTTTTTTCTTGTAAATAGACTACTTTACATTTAAAAAATCAATGAAATAATCGGAAGTTGCATTTTTAAAAGTGTATGGCCTCAGGATGATTAATTTTCAACTTGCCTGTTGCTAGCTTTCCTGTTCTGTGTTTTTGTTTGTTTGTTTGTTTAATGAGCCATAAAGAAAGAGTCAGAGGTCGAATGATCAGCAGTCTCTAGATATCAAACCAAAAGTGAGTTTTAGAACAAACTCATATCTTGACCATCTTTCCTTCTAAATAAATCTGGTTTGTTAAAAGCAAAAAAAACTGTGGTGGATTTTTTACTAATCTGATTCAATGTTTCTTGTCTGAGATACTCAGATACTGGTTGATACTTAGGGCAATATTTAAAAAATGTGTAGCATTTCTCTTGATGTTCTTAGATGTACTTCAAATTCGTTTAGTAGCAGAGTTGACTTAGTGCTAAGCAGTGGTGGAAGTTTCATTTGTGAGCTCAAGCTCCACCTCTTAGGAGCTGAAAAGTCAGGGATACTCTATTAGGAAGCACTTCATTAATTCAGACTTGCTAGCTTGTGGCCTCTTGTAATGTCATACCCTGTAGTGGTCCTTTCCACTCAGGTTTAAGGCTGAGGTTTTTTTTGGGAGTTTTTTACAGTATTTTCTCTCTTAATCAGTAGACAGTCAGCTTTCTTTTACAAATTCCTAAGTTATCTTGTCAAAACTGTGTTCTTATCCTGAACTTGAAAGCTCACAGAGCAGGAGAAAATACTTTCAAGCTTATTTTTTCCCCAGAAAGAGTAGGGAAGCGAAAGAAAAATAGTCGGAAACACAGGTTTCAGATTTTTATGTAAGTATCCATTATAGAGTCTTCAGGCTTACTGTAATCCATGCTGCTGTTAGCTTCCCATCTTGCAGAAACCTAGTAGAATGTCTAGTACATTACTAGGATGATGCTGGTATAATATGTAATGCATGTGAATGGTTTGAAGTAAAACATTTTGTCTACCAATAATTCCTTATTTTTAGACTATATTTTCTGAGTATAATTTGTGGGGTTATTTTTTTTTCTCTTGCGTATGTGGCCAAGATTCATACCAATTCTTCAGCAAGACTGAGGGAATAGGAGGACTGGGGGATCCTGACAGCAGAGCCTATCACTCACGCCTAATTATCAATTTTATTTTAAACTAGGTAAGATTGCTAGCTTGCTTTACACTTGCAGCATCCAGTGATGCCTTGTAGTCTGTTGTTTTGGTGGCACAACACTGTCTTAATGTTTTTTGTTCGTTAATACAGTTGAACTGGTATGCAAGTTCTATTTCTTTGAACTAGCTGTTACCATAAATCTTTTTGCCAGAAGAATTATCACAATTCATAAGTTGTTGCCATAATTCTTTATGGCATTTCACTGTTAAAATACAGCTAAATACATGCTGAAAGACAGAGGTGAGATTTGTAGAGTTGTGTGTGTAGTTCTGAGCTGCTCAGCATGGGACTACTGAAGTGCATCTGATTAGGAGTTGAAGGGACTGGAGCATCTTACCTGTAAGGAAAGGCTGAGAGAGCTTGAACTCCTCAGGCCAGAGAAAAGGTTCAGGGGAGTCTCAGCAGTGTTTATAAATACCTGTCTGAAAGGTGCAAGGAGGACAACCGGGCTTGTTTTCAGTGGGTCAGGATAAAGATGGGCACAGACTGAAACACAGGAGGTTCCATGCCGTGTGTTCTGGGATGACCCTGCTTGAGCACAGAGGCAGGACCACAGGACCTGCTGCTGTCCCTTTCAAACTGCCCTGTTCTGTGAAGTTCCCCAAACAACAGCAGTCGGTGGGGATGGCTGTGCACTGATGTGGGCTGTTAGAGAGCCTGCAAAGTCTTCACCCTTGGGGATACTCCAGAGTCATTTTTTGTAAGACAATAAACTTAAATTTAACAAATGTTAAAAAACAAACAGAAAACCCCTAACAAACCCCTGTTTGTAATACCTCCCCCCCACTTTCTCATTTTTGTGGTTGTTTTGAAAAGTAATGCTGCCTAGTACTAGACATGTGACTAGAAAGCATACTATGTGATTCATTAGCTTGTAATTTTTATTGTGATTAGTAAGAGAAATGTTCTGGTCTAAATGTAGTGGTTCTGTAAACTGATAAAGATGACAAGATTTTTAATGTAAATAATATATTTTACTAAACACTGTAAAATGAAGATACAATACTTGATTGAGATATGAGGTACTTTATTATCCCAGCTTCTTTGAATCCTGATCTATTTTCGTTATGTACTATGCTAGTTACTGTGCTAGTTATATTACTAGATATTTGTTATTGGCATCTTTCAGTAAGAGGCTACGCAAGTCAGATTTGAATATGTGCATCTTCTGTCGGAGCATGAAATCAGACTCTGGTTCTCAAGAGCAGAGTGGAGGAGTATGCATTGGGAAATGCAGAAGAGGGAATGTGGTATTACTGTCTAAGGACTATGTGATATGTGAAATAAGTGTTACTCTGATTGTTTTGTATGACAGCTGCCGATGCAGGATTGTTGTCTTGGAAGAAACAGCGAGAGCCTGAGATTGTAGGGGTTTGCCCTGCTGAAAGAGAGTGGTGTGTGTGTTTGAATATTGTATTATATTGACTTGGTTTATGGATAGATGGAAACTGTGGATCCCTGTGAGAACATTCCAGTGCTTAAAACTGTCACATATGTGCATGAGGAGGGTACTGCTATCTTGGGCCAGAGTGAATTAGAATTGCAGTACATTGTTGCTTTTTCCTTAATGTGTTTTTATGGGAAAAAGGTGTCTATGTTGCTAAAATGCTCTTATTTGTTAAATCTGTTCATTTTTTTTGTCTGATGCACCTATAAGTAATGATATGTAGTAAATGGTTTGATCCTGGCATTATCTGAGTTATTTTTTCTGGAAATGGGTTTGTTCTTGGCTTCCAGTACTTCTGTGCCAAATAAGCCTTCCAATATATTACTTAGGATTATTTTTCCGCAGATTTTAATTTGTGAGTTCTGCTTTATGAAAAAAAAAAACAACTATATCCTACCTGCTTCAGGTTATGTGTTTCTTGTATACTTACTTTGAAAAATTCTTTCATGTATGTATAGTCAATCAAGAGAATAATTGCAAGTAACTTTAAACAGTACCTATGTTTCTGCCTCAAAAATACTGCTTTTGCTTTAGGTTTAAATTAACTCTTCAGTGTCACACAATATGGGGGTCTTTTTCTCTCACGGACCTTGGGCTCTAAATGCCAGGTAGTTGGTAGGGCAGGTTTAGACCAGATATTGGGGAGGAGTTCTTCCCCGTGAGGGTGCTGAGGCCCTGGCAGTGTTTGCCCGGAGCAGCTGTGGCTGCCTTGTCCCTGGAAGTGTCCCAGGCCAGGCCGGACAGGGCTTGCACCAACCTGGGATAGTGCAGTGTCCCTATATATGCATACATATATGTGCATACATTTTTGAAAATTAATTTTTACAAGTTGAATTAATTGGTTTTGTAGACAGGCATGGCAATGTTTCTGTGACTGATGTAGAAGTATAAAAACAGGAGATTGATACAAAGGATGTTTAAATGTAGCTGTGCTTGATAACCGATTAATTTCCAATTTCATTTGGTTGAAATGCTTTAGCATGCATCTGGTAATTGCTTTTATTGGAGAAGATACAAGATGTTTACTATTTGTAACATCAGAGCATCTCAAAATTTTGGAGATCAAACTTTGTTTTTTAAGAACCTGGAAATAATATCTTTACATAGAAAGAGTTATCTTCTTACAGTTTTCAGAGTAGGACTCTTATATTAGCTTGTGTACTTGAAATAATCTAATTGTGCATCAAACCTATATTTCACACCTTTTTAAATCGTTTATTACCAGACTTCAGTGCTGAGAGACTTAATACAAGTGACTTGCTGATATTTTAGATATGTCTCAATTATGTGCTGCCTGTGTGACTAAACACATGGTTAATAAAGGTACCTATATCACAGGTGAGAATTTCCAAAATATCAAAGAATTTAAAGTTATTTGTACTCTTCATCATCATCTTCATCCTATTAGTCTCACTTAATTCCCGTGAGACTTCACAATTGCATTGCATTTTTGTTTTAAGTAATTTAGAAACTATTAGTTAAAAAAAAAACAAAAGCAAAGCCTTTTGAAACTTTCTAATGACTTTGGTTTTTTTTTCTTCCTTTGAGTTTTTCCTTCCTACTTTCTCAGTCTTTTCCTGAGCTCTGTTTGTGTCTGTGTGATAATTGCTTTTAAAATAGTGTCTAGGATTCTCTGAGTCAGGGAAGCGCTGTCTGTGGCTGGGGCACTGGGAAACAGTTCCTGTGTCTTTCAGGCAGAGTGAAGCAGCTAGCTGTGTGAATGCTGAAGTCTTGCTGCTCCCCTCTTGTCTGCAAGACCTTCATATGCAATCTCAAGATAGCAGCAGTCACTCTTCAGTAGGGGGGTTGACTCCTGCCAGTACAGTAATTCTCAGACCTCCTCTTGTTCTTTAGCTCAGAAGAGGCTGTAATGGTACATTTGCTAGAAGAAAAAAAATTCTTTTTTTTTTATTTTCTACCTTACCGGCAATGTTCCTTTCTTCACTTTGTTACTAGCATGATAGAGTTGTTAACCAGCATGTCCTCAGTTGTTAGAGAATAGCCTTGACACAGTTTTTGTTTCTCGCATGTAGGGAGGTTAGGTAGAATGGCCATGCTTTTCAGTCCTGAGTGTGCTTGCTGATCCCTGTAAGTGCTGAGTCAGAGAAAAATTTTGTCACGTCTGTAGAATGTGAGAGTCTATGAAAACTAAAGCAATGCAGAAGCCTTTCAGCACTTTTGGGCAAACTTCACTAAAAGATCATTTTTTTGCAAGTCTTGAATCTTGATGAAAATATCTGATTATAATGTAGACCGTGTCATAGCTGACATCATTGCTTTCAGCTGTCATAACAGTAAAAGGTCCTGACGTGGAAAGGTTCGTGGTGTGTCTGTATATAACTATATTATAAACCCATGCCCTCTCTCTTCCTTTTGACTCTTGCAGTGGAACGAATTCTCAATAAATACATTGTCATCTACTAGTCTTTAGTTGGTATTGATGACTTTTCTGCCTTTTAAAAAAACCAAAAATGGCATTCTTGTTTTACACAGAGAAACCCACTTCAGTTTTTTCAAATGTTCAGGTAAATTTAGGGGAATAAGGACTCCCCAATTGATATCTGTTCTTTCAGTGGGGTTTTTAAGAACTGCTGGTTACAAATATTAATGGAAATATGAAACAGATTGATAAGGTTTCCTATTCTCACTTTCTCAGTCTTTTATAAATGCTACAACTTTGTTAGCTTTCCTGTCACAGTAAACTTTCAGAGCACACGAGTCCTGAATTACTAATAAAATCCAGAAAAAGTGCAACCTGAAAGCAGTGTTCTTTCAGTCCTTGTTTGTGATACGATTAAAAAGGGTACTAGGTTTTTAGAAGACAGGCATATCTTTTGTAGTATGTTTGCATTGCAGAAAGAAGCAAATTGCCATCAAGATAGAAAATGTCTTCCCTCACGGCTTTATGCAAACGTTGTTTTATTTTGCTGCATTCTGCAGTGCTTTCAGATAGTAAGTTTCGATTTAAATGAGAAGATGCCATTGCCAAAATGTAAACCAGTTACGCTAGTCTTGCTTAAAAACCCACCTTATGAAGTGATAAGAGTAACAAAGGTGGGAATTCACCTCATCCTGTCTTCCCACTGAAGTCTAACCTTAATTAGCTCCATTTATATGCTAATATTAAACACAGGAAGCTTCCTTTGTCTTTACCTTTTACACAGTAAGGAAATAATGCCGGGAAGCCTGATTAGATTACATTAATGTTGCTTAGTCAATATTAAAATTTGAAACTAAACAATAAAATCACTCTTGTCCATGTTAAGTGTCCCATTCTCCATTGACCACTCTTAGGCTTTTTTCATTGTTTGTTTTTGTTTTGTCTTAAAATGCTCAACTTCCACTTCTCTCCATTGTTATTGAGTGTGGAATGTTGACTGTTTCTGGCCTTTTATTCTTAAATTGCATTAGGATTTTGTTTGCATCTGAGGATATTTTGTTCTACACTTTCTAATAATTGATTCTAAAAGCAATTCTAAAAATAAACCACAAAAACGCTTCTCTGTAGGGCTTTAATAGAATAACTGAGAGTACTGAAAGGAAGAAGAAACTAGTTTCAAGGACATCTAGTATTGCACAGTTAAGTGGTAGATCCTGAGCTTTTCATGTGTGCAGTTATGTCAAGATAGAGAATATTTAATCTGAAGCAATATTCTTTGGTCCTTTAGAGTAGTTTTTTCTTTGACTGTATGGAGAAGTTGGAGCTCTATTATTTCATTCAATTCATGCCAAGTCATATCTTAGCTATTGAATTTTACCTTGGTTTTCTATTTATGGCATCTGTTTACTGTGTACATTGGACACTGGAGCCAAAACCAGTCTGTGTGCCCTAGTAAATCCTGTTTTTAAAACTATTCCACGACTTGATTCAAAGCTGAGGAAGCTGTGACAGTACAGTATCCCTGCGTCCTGGGTGTTTAAGGAGCTGGTTCTCATTCTTGGCAGGTGGCAAGGAGGAACCTGAAGAGCTTTTGTCACTGCCCTCTGCTGAACCTCTTAACATTTGTCCCAAAGTTCAGGTTTTGGGGGACTGTTGGGTGCCTTCAGGTCTGATCCCATACCCCAAATTTAGTAGTGCCACAGCAATGTATATAGTCAGAAGTAGAACATGTGTGCAGAATATTAGCTAAAAGCGAGTACTTGAGCTTTGGGCTTCAGTTAATGCTGGAAGTGCCACGCTTCCAACTTAAGAAAAGAAATGCCACTTTGTTTTCTGCTTTCTGGAAGACAATTCAGGACTCTGGTGAGCCAATAGGATAATTGAGAGTGTAGTAAAATACATACTTTTTTAATCTTCCCCTCTCTGAAGTGTTTTGCTCCAGTTGTTTAAATGGTGTAATTACTGTTTGGTGTCTTCTGTCTCCTCTCTTGTTTTGGTTCCCGTAGGTTGGGGTTTTTTGGTGGTGTCAAAGCATGGCAGTAGGATAGAGGAGGAGAATATAAATGTTTAGATTTCCCCTTGGGAGAATAAACATGATACCTTTCCTTTATATGTTCATGATGTTGCCACTGACTGTTGTGAGGAATGTTTTGTTCCTGGCTGTCCTTTGTCAAGGAAGAAAAATACCTGTTGCTTTCCTGGCAGGCCTGGGAGTGTAGCTTGACATCGGTGCCAGAACAAACAGAAAAAGCAGTTGGAGTTAATGCCCACACATTTACAGGTTGTAATTTAAGATTACATTAAAAAAAATATGGCTGCTGTTGATGCAACTGCCTACCTAGATATAAATTAGCTAGATTGCCAAACTCTTTAAGAAGTTCTTGCTCATGCAGATGACTGAAGTTTTGTTTTGTACACTTTTTAGTGTGCTTTCTTGTCTGTGCCACTGAGATGGGTGAGCTTAATGCTACCAGCAGTGTGATGCTGTAGAAAAGGATCTAGAGTAAAAATACCTGTTTTTCTAGACATTTGTTTTCTATAAAGTGTTCAGGCTAAAAGCCTCAATCAAGGCAAATCCAAAGAAAAATCCTTAAATGCTATCTTACTGAAACATTTTGATACTTAGGCAAATTACGTCGATTTGCTTAGTTTAAATTGTCTGTCAGTGGAGCTGAAGAGAGCACCTCTAAGCTTTGTAAAGCCAGGACGTGTTTAAACTTACAGAAGATATTTTTAAAGTTTCACTGAATCTTTACATGTCTTCAGTGAAAAAACATATATCAGAAAACCCCAACAGTATTGGATTTCTACTGCTATAGCAAGTAACGTTTTTCTGAAATGGGAATGTTGCATCTGTCATGTTGTGTTCGGTGTCCTGTACACTGTTTGTGAACCAGGTGTTTAGAAAAGTTTGATCTACCCAGAGGAAAAAAAATCTGGAAAGTAAACAATACAAACAAGTGCTGAAAATTATTTTGAATTTTACGTTTTCAGTGCAATATGTGTGGGTCGTGTACTGACACACAGATGCTTCTGAATTCTCATATCATGAGAAGAATTTGAAATCTGTGTGCTAGAGAGCATCACGAATGGAATGAAACTCTGGTTCCATTTTTTAAAGAAAGATTTTTTCATTATTTTTGGGATTTATTTTGTACTTTGACAGATTTCTCTGGCTTACTGTGTTTATCAAAGGAGGGTCCGTGTTGTACTGTGTCATTCACAATTTAATTGTGGTAAAATGGGTATGTGTATTTAAACAGATGGTTGCAAATAAATCAAGTGTTACTATATAATATCTATCTTCAACTGTTCCTCTTGTAATGGCTTCATATCTGGCAGTGGGAAACAGTGCTTTCAGTGTGCTGGAAATGCATTACTTTTTTTTTGAATAATTTTATTGTTCTGTTTGATGTGTCTTTGTCCTTGTAAAAGGTACTTGATGCCTCAGTTGATCATCAGTTGTTTTCTGTTTTCAGGTGGCTGAGCAGCAATGTCACAGAACTGACCACGTTGGTCATAGTAAGTAAGCTGTAGCAGTAAGCATTCTGATAGCTCTCTGAGAAGCATGACTCATACAGGGAAAAGGAAAATATTATTTACTGAATGGCTTAGTGCTAAATTTTTCATCCACGTCGTGATTTCTGGCAGACATTTAATACAGCCTCAGCTAAAACTTAATGGATTCTTAGTCCATGAGTGCAATTATTTTTGTGACTTCAAGTTAAGCTGTTGAGAAGGTCTTTAACAATTAACATAATACTGCTAGCATTCTTTCTGGATTACTTTGTATGTAGACTTGAAATATAAGTTTGATAGCGTGTAATTTTAGTTTATACCTTTAGTAGTTTTGATGTCTGTTGTACGGTTTGCAGAGTACTGAGAGTGTGTGCTGGCAGGTTAATTCCAAAATCAGTTTTAGCAACTTTGAAAGGCATTTTGCACAGTCAGAGAATACGCGATATTTTGCTAGATGATGAACATGAGTATTCTTGTTTTATTAGACTGGGTGATACAGGGAAGTCTTATGTCTCAATAGCGACCTTCTGGCCCTCATCCCAGACGTAACTTTACAGTCAGTAGAGGTGAAATTTGCCCTGACAGTAGGAAAGAAAAGCCTAAGTCAATAATTTTTGCATGCTGGTTAAAAAAATTTGTAAGATTAAAATTTAAAGGCTCAGGTTTCAGATGTTCTTTCTGTTCAGTGTGGGGGAAGCTGTGACAGCCACTACATGTGTCTTAGTACAGTGTTTATGGGACTGCAAGAGCACCACCAGCAACTGCTAAATTCAAAGAATGAATAGGTTAATATGAAGAGAAATCTAATGAACAGGAGGGATCAAGTGAAATAAAGTTAAAAAACCTGATTTTCTATTGAACATATTGCTTAGGAGGCAGTGATAGGAGAGCAGGTGAGGGTGAGAGGTATGATAGCCTGCTATTTCAAAATCATGAGCAGCATTCTGAACCATTAAAAAAAATAAAAAGCAGAACTAGGAAAGTCATTAGGTAATTTGCAATAACAGACGGAAATAGGAAGGCTTTATCTAGTATTTAATATTTAGTGCAGAATCAGCCATTGTGAAACTTCCTGTAATGCGGTGGTGTACTGCCAGCTTCTGTAACCTGAGCTGGTTTTAGTGAAAGTCTTCATTTAATAAAAGCTTAATGCAGTTGGTTTTTGTTAATGAGGTAACGTTTGTTGCTGGGATGTACTGAGAGTGCTGCTTTCCCAGCCTCCAGTGACTGGAAGGATGTAGAAACTTTCTAGAAGAAGCTTCCAGTTTTGCAGAGGATAAGAGGATGAAATATATAATTGATGTTAAACATTACCTGTATATTTGGCTTTGAAAAGCTAAACCTGCTAACTTGGCAGCTTTGAAAAGCTAACCTTTCTAACTTGGGAAATGTTGTTTTTAAAAAAGTCCTGTAGCTTGGGAAGGAGATACAATTCCACTAAGAATGCAGGTGCATTGCTCGAGTTACAAGTTCATCTTGACTTCTGAACACTTAAGTGTTACAAGGGCTCCTTTGTCCTTAATGTTTTGGGAGTTATTATTTACAAACAAGTCCTACTCTGTGGGGAAGATTATCCTGGGCCTACAACCATGGAGCATGGAGCAAGAGCTGCTGCTGCTGGCAGCTGACCACTGTTACTTTGTGGAGCCATCGGGATGAATGCTGAAGAAAAGAGCACCTTGCTCGGGAAAGTGAGAGAAATGCTCCATAATCAATCAGGTTGACATACATGAATTTCCTCCCTTTAAGTATGCAATTGGAGAAGAACAAGGAATTTATAGAAGGATATATGCATTTTGATGAATTTTCTTGTAGGCTTTAAAAAAATATGAAGGAAACAATTGCCAGGTGTAGCTCTTCCTTTCAACAAATTTAATTTTGATGCTGGCTGCTAGTAGTAACTTAGTGTGCCGGTTTATTTTCTTTGTGTGTTTGTCCAACCATACTTAATTCTTTTCTGAGAGATGAAAAATACCAAATCTCTGAATAATAATAAAAATATATCCTTAGTCATCTCTAGCATTTTTGTGAGTACAGTCAATTCTTTAGCCTACAGAACATGCTCTCTTTGCTATGAAGCAATAATAACCCTTGCATCCAAACAGAGGAATGGCACTCCAGTGTGCCTGGGGTTGTAACAAATAGGTTGATCAAGGGAGAACTTGAAAAGATTGGGAAAAATGGCAAGTAATAATTCCTTCTCTGGTGTCAGTTGTGGTGTTGGTAGTTTGTCTGTTTGTTTGCTGGGGTGTTTTTTATTTTTCATGCTACAGTGACGCCATTTTAGGTAGGAAGTTCTTCTAGATACTGATTTCTACTCCTCAAATACAAAATTCTTTTAATTACTAATTGTGGCACTCTTTATTTGTTACAAAATTCTAACGGTCCCAATTTATTTGTGGAAACAGCTCATTTTGAGTATTGACACAGTACTTGAATGTTAAACAGATAGTACTTCTAAAAAATTGTCTATGTGGTTGTAACTAAAAAAAGTTATTAATGGCTGTAATAATAATTTTAAAAAAGGGTTGAAAGTAAGAGATCAGCTCAACAGAATGCTGAACAAAATTTTCTGGAGTAAAGCTAGGAAATTAACAAGAGAGGCCTCTTGGACAAAAATTGTGATGACAAGGCAAATTTTTGAGAGATGTTACCATTACAGGGATACTAGGGTTGGATGAGTATAGCGATGAGCAGAAGCATCTTCGTAGGTGAGATCTACCCTTAAGGATTTTTTCCCTATTTTTTTGGAGGGGAGGGTGGACGGGGAAAAAAGAAAAGCAAAGAAGAGCAAGATGTTAGCAGATTCAGAAATCAAGTATTCTACAGTAAGTTTAAGTAGGGATTTAACAGGTTTTGAAAGCTACCCAGTTTCTTTTCACAGTAACAACATATTTCAGTGGCCTATTTGGAATTGGTGGCTAGGAGTGTGAAAGCAAACAGCAACAAAAAATGAGTGTGAGTCAAACCCATGAAAGATTTCATGTATTTCGGTTCTAAAACATGAAAGCAGATTGCCAAGAAAAACCCCTTCTCTTACTTGAAATTTAAATGCAGATAAATAATAGCCTATTTGCAGCTAAGTGAAAAAACAGAAGACTTGCAGAAGCAAGCAGCTTAGGCAAACAGTTTTTATTTTATTTTTGTAAAGCCACCTCCTTTATTCTTTGCAGCTTCTATATCACAGAATAAAAGAAAACTAACAAAAAATGGGATTATTGAACCAGAAGTGAAATTTGATAAGTCTGAGCAGCTAATGAGAAACTGTTGATGACAAGTTGTAATACACTTTACAGAGAAGTAAGGAAGAAAGAAAGAAGAAAAATTTGGTGAACTTGGGTTAACAAAAGTAGTTCTGTGGTTTTATGGCAGTTGGACTGTGTTGGTAGCTCCCTCTCCACAATTGTTCCCCTCCTCATCAAAAGTCAGCTTAAGCATCTAGATTCATAGCTGTATTTGCCTTTTTACATCATGTAACTATTCTAAAAGATGCAGTGAATTCCTGGAAATGTGCATTTGGTTATGGAAAAGGTATCTCTGTTTTTATATTGCCCCCAAAACAATTCTGGTGCCTACAGTACAATGAAGGTGTGGAGCTGCTAAAGTAGGTCTAGAGGAGGCCACAGCAGTCTTCCGAGGGTTGGAGCTGCTTTGCTGTGGAGCCAGGCTGGGAGAGCTGGGAATGTTCCCCTGGAGAAGGGAAGGCTCCAGGCAGAGCTGGGAATGTTCCCCTGGAGAAGGGAAGGCTCCAGGCAGAGCTGGGAATGTTCCCCTGGAGAAGGGAAGGCTCCAGGCAGAGCTGGGAATGTTCCCCTGGAGAAGGGAAGGCTCCAGGCAGAGCTCAGAGCCCCTGGCAGGGCCTGAAGGGGCTCCAGGAGAGCTGCAGAGGGACTGGGGACAAGGGCTGGAGGGACAGGACACAGGGAATGGATCCCACTGCCAGAGGGCAGGGCTGCCTGGGACATTGGGGATTGGGAATTCCTGCCTGGGCTGGGATTCCCAGATTTGCTGTGGCTGCCCCTGGATCCCTGGCAGTGCCCAAGGCCAGGCTGGACACTGGGGCTTGGAGCAGCCTGAGACAGTGGGAGGTGTCCCTGCCATGGCTGGGGTGGGAGGAGATGAGCTGTATGGTCCCTTCTAAACAGAATCATTCTGCCACTATAAAAGGAGGCTGTTCATGATTTATGGTAATATTGTTTGAAAAGTAGCAGTTTGGCGGTTTTTTTGACTGTGTAGGTAGATACATGCTTATGTAAAAAATTCAGAAAAAATTTAGAAGATTCCAAAACAGACCATCCCCCAAATAACATGAGAATTTACTTTCTTCGTACACGTGTAACACCTGGAGATTTAATTACATTTTCACTTTGGTATACTAACAATTAACACTGACTAAGAAACTTAAGAAAATGATTGTAACAGCTTTATGTGCTTGCAATAATTATATCGAGTGTAAATGAAACACAGGGCAGTTGTGCCTTTTTTCTACTTATTTCTATGTAGTTAGTTTTAGAAAATGATTTTTGCTAAAAAATTGGAAGTAGTTTATTGCTGTATGTTGTCTGCAAATATGGTTAGACTGTATGGACTTGTATATCCTTGCTTGTATGTATTTAGATGCCTTTATTGAGTAAAATAAATTAACTTGCTAGATCAAATAACTAAAATTACAAAAGGACGGAAAGTTTTGAGGAAAAAATTCAAGGAAATAATTTATGAACTGTATATTTCTCTGTGGAATAACTTTTTTATTATAGTTTTCTCTTAAACTGATAGTCTACATTTGATGTGTTGTAGGTTATAACTAGAAGACAATTAAAAAACCAAACCAAAACACAACCCCCCTTTACTGACACAGTTTCTGTAAGACTGTCCTGGTTTGGGAAGACAGGTATCTGCCAGGGCATAGCTGGAGCTTCCCTTGGAATGGAGAATGTAAACCACCACCCCCCTTTTTCCAATTACATTTTTTTTTCAGTTAAAAGCTTTTAGGCAAAAGATTTTGGAAATAGAAATAGCAGTTCTTTACTAGTATGTATAACAAAGCAAACAAACAAAAAACCCCTTACAGCACTGATAACAAAAACAGTTCCAAGAACTTGGAGAGCTTTGCTTCACAAAAACCCAGGGCAGTTTGGTCTCGGTGCCTTTGTAGGATCCTCAGAGCACCAAGCTGGAACATTGGGAAAGTCTCAGGCTGGTAGCTGGAGTGGCAGAATGCCCCAGCAGCGCAGGGGCAGGGTGTCCCAGCAAGGGCAGGTGTCCCAGCAGGGGCAGGGTGTCCCCAGCAGGGCATGGTGTCCCAGCAGGGGCAGGGGGATGCAGGGTGTCCCAGGAGGATGCAGGGTGTCCCAGGAGGATGCAGGGTGTCCCCAGCAGGGGCAGGGTGTCCCAGCAGGGGCAGGGTGTCCCAGGGGGATGCAGGGTGTCCCCAGCAGGGCATGGAGTCCCAGCAGGGGCAGGGCAGGGTGTCCCAGCAGGGCATGGTGTCCCAGGGGGATGCAGGGTGTCCCAGCAGGGGCAGGGCATGGTGTCCCGGCAGGGGCAGGGGGATGCAGGGTGTCCCAGGGGGATGCAGGGTGTCCCAGGAGGATGCAGAGTGTCCCAGGAGGATGCAGGGTGTCCCAGCAGGGCAGGGCAGGGCAGGGTGTCCCTAGCAGGGCATGGTGTCCCAGCAGGGGCAGGGGGATGCAGGGTGTCCCAGGAGGATGCAGGGTGTCCCCAGCAGGGGCAGGGTGTCCCAGGGGGATGCAGGGTGTCCCCAGCAGGAGCAGGGTGTCCCAGCAGGGCAGGGCAGGGTGTCCCTAGCAGGGCAGGGCAGGGTGTCCCTAGCAGGGCAGGGTGTCCCCAGCAGGGCAGAGGGAGCAGGGTCACTCTGTAGCAGACGAGCGGCGCTGATGGGACCACGATGGCAGGACAGGGCTGCTCAGCTCTCCCAGGGTGGCAGAGGAGCTCAGAATTCCAGGGCGAGCAGATGATGGCAGATTTCCCAGGACCGGACTCCTCCGGAGACAGTGAACTCCAGCAGGAGCACCAAGCCTGCCGTGCTTTCTCCCCGAACACCGAAAACCAGAGAGGCACGGGCTGCCTGAAGCTCTGCCCTTTACCTGCCTCAAACCCCCTTCCGAGCTTTGACCATCCCTTTGTTTTGTTAAATAGTCTTAAGTACGACATTTAGTCTCCTTGGTAATTTACGGGGAAAAAAATCTTTAGAGTAAAAAGGAACAAAACCTAACCCCCGACAAAGACTTACTCCTAACTCTGTTAATCTGTTTCTGCTACAAACCAGATTTATTAATGGTCATCTGCTGAAAGGCAGAGTCTGATGTAGTGTTGTAAATCCACTGTTTGGAGAGTAAGTGGTTTGTTAAACTTTACTGTACGGATGACAACTGGAGGAGCTCGGATGTAAATTCAGTTTTTGGTAGTATCCCCGTGTTGTTTAGGCTGGTTGATTTCTCTTTGCAATAGCAACATTGCGTATGCAATATAAAGTGTTTTGTGTTGTTTACAGTTCCTTCAAAAGTTTAATAATTCAGAAATCTTTCAAAGTACATGTGATTAGATTAGAGTTTTCACTTTGTTTGCTTTGACTTTCTTACAGAAGGAAATGTTCTTAGCATTTAAAAATAAAGCTTTGCCCACTTATGGGAAATGAGAAATATTTTATCTTAGTAAATTTCAAAGTCTTAAAATACAGTAGCTCTGAAATTTGGATATTCAGGTTAAGAAGACATTTCTGGTTGACTGTTAAGAAGATAATTTTCCATATGTAAGTTGTGGCCACCATATATTTTCAGTCTATTTTCATTAGGAAATTTGCTGCAGGTAACTCTTCTTGAGCATTGTGTCCTTGTTCCAACTAGAAAGCTTTTTTTAATAGGACTTGACTGATTCACTAGAGGGACCCTCCAAAAAGTCTGGTCTTTGTAAGGGCTGTGTGTTGAAGGAGGGAGGTGTATTGTATGTAGGATTTTTTGCTATTTACCCAGACTGCCATTGATAATTTTACATTTGATTATTCAGAAGTTGAGATTGTAAAATATGTACTTTATAGGTGTTACGAAGTAATTTTTTCATAAAGATGCTCACAAATTCATCTGATGTTCAAATATTTTGCTCCTGTGTACTTAACAGCTTGAGGGCTTGCATGGCAATAGTTGAAGTTCTGGCTATCATATGTGATTACATACATATTGGTAATACAGAATCTTTTCTTCTGTAGCCCAGTTTCAGTGTAAAACCAAGCTGCGACTTTGCCTGTTTTAAAATTAGTCTAGAGTACCAACATTCATCTGTATTTTGAGATTCCAAAAAGTTGCTGTGAGTGCCTTCATTAAAGTCGTGTTGTAATGAGCCTGAAGATGGAGTTTATATTCTCGTTCTTGACAGAGAACATGTGTGTCCGTGTGTGTGCGTGTGTGTATGTTAATGCTTATTGATATATGTGTATATGTGATTGGTTTTATTAATCCAGGTATAACCTGTTTTGTCTGAGGACCTAGACATTCTTCCAGTAAGTCAAGATTCTGTTTACTCTTCTGACCCAGCTCTAGTATGGATTTTTTTTTTTAATCAGTTTGTGTGTATATCACGAGCTAAAAGTAGTTTTGCTGGTTGCAGTGCAGCTGTGACAGTTTATTCTGTGTAGTAAGTATCTTAGCAGGCATGTTTCATTTATTTGGGAAAGAATAATGTAAATTGTGATGTCTGTACATTATGTAAATACAGATGTTTTCTAACTTTTTTTTACATATTTTGTCAATAGTCAAAGGTTTTCTTTTTAGGTTTTTCAGAGGTAATTTCTTTAAGGCAAACACAACAATGAAAAGCGTGTACAATTTGGAGTTTTCATATTCTTGCACAATTCAGAGGAAGTAAAGAATAGTGTATTAGAGTACAGCTTAAATGCATATCAGTTGAATAAAGCATGGGCTTAGAGCTAGTTGAGGGTTATATGTGTCATCTGCTTCAGATATTTTACAGAGGTGATGTCAAGGTGAAAGCAGACTTGCAGAATGGTTGGAAATCATTGATATTCTGACTCTGAGGCTGTAAATGGCTCTGTGGCAGATGGAGGCTTTGTCAAGGAAGAAAAATGGCAGCTCTGCAACATCATAGACACTTTTGCTTAGCAGCTCAGCACATAGCCTGTGACCTTCCAGCTTTCAGGAGTTCCTCCTGTGCTTTAATAAATTGTCCTCCAGTTTTACTCCCTAAAGTAGATAAATAGTAGTCATTATAATTCAGTAAAATTTGTGTTACTTTATTGTGAAAAAATTACAAGCCTGCTTTATTGGTAGATATTAAAAGTAAGCTTTGAAGGATGCTTACAATTTCTGCATGGAAGTGCCAGTATTAATTGCGTTTAACTAAGCACTGTGTACTACTGAAATTGAAGGTGTTAGTGTGCATATGCATGACTACGAGTGCAGCACAATACAAAACTTCTGTCTGTGAACTGGATGTGTATATGTGCATATTCTGTGTGTATATGTTTATAAGTATTCTCTGGAATATTTGAAACACCGTAAAATGGACAGTGTTAATTGTTGGAATATGTTCCTACCTTGAGCGTGTATATCTGTGACTTATTGCAGCAAAATACAGAATTTTAGACTACATACTGAAGTAGCTTCTTCAGAGTTCAGAGAGAATAAATACGAATAGATAAATTTCTGGGTTCGTACTTCTTCTTATTAATAGAAATTCAAATACGTTTTAGTACCTGGTGTTTTCTTATTCTGTGTGGTGTTGATACGGTTTCATTTCTATACTTCTAAAATAAGGGTTCACTTTTATTAGTAGAATCACTGGTTTCTGTGTTCTCATGCCTATGAAATTTATGCCAAGTTGTGTGAGTTGTGAAGTTTTATGTCATGTGCTTAAGGTATATGCATGATTGCCTAATGTCAGTAGCAACGTACCAGAATCACATATTTCATATATACAGCAGGTTTGCATATCTTGTCTTTCTCATTTGAATTAACACTGTATCATTTTAACAGTTTTCACATATTCTTAGAAATAGGTTGTAGAAATTAGAATCCATGTCCAACTAGAGTGATCCCTAACAAGACCAGTGATGTCAGTTGCTGTAGTATATGGCTTCAAGAGCCTATAAGATCTCGTAGAAGATGCTCAGTTGGACTCTATTACATGGCAGTAAGTCATTGTTGAAAGTGCAGGCTTTTCACAACTATCATCTGCCAGCCATACTCTTTAGCCTACTTCACAATTGTTGGAGTTTCAGAAAGCACTCACTGTTTATCACTGAAGAAAATGACCTATAACTTTCAAGGGTCAAGGTTGTTGCATTAGAGCTTCTTTATTTCAGAGCCTGGAGGTCCTTGCTTTCATATTAATCGTGCCTCCTCTATCTCTTTAGCTTCAGTTGCTTTGAGATGTAATGTAGATGGCTTTATTGCAGAAGGGGAGATGCTTCATAACTGGAAGAAGCATTTTTGATAGTGTGTGATAGTATTCATGTATCTTTTTATTAGGATGTGGTAATGCATGAATGAGAGGAAGACCTCTTCAGATGGCATATGCCTGGATGTTTGTATCTTGTAGCCACATACCCTTAAAACTGAGGAAAATGGAGGAAAAAATCCATGAAAATCCAAGAATAAGGCCATATGTTTTATGCCTTTAGCTTTCAAAAGCTCTTAATGACATAGTTGCTTGTTAACTTAGCAATGGAGCACATATGAAGACAGTTCATGAAATTTTTTTGTGCTTTTAGCTACTTTCCTAGTTCATTATGTCCAGTATCATGATGGTATTCTTCCTGGGCCATATAGAGACTATTTGATACAACTGGCTCCAGGGATGCTTAAGTCCATATTCTGGCATGTAATTATTTTTCTCCTGTATTTTTTCAGAGGTCTTTTATACCTTTTGGGTTTTTTTGATGTTGTGATGGCTCTTGTAACTATAGAACGACTGAATTACTTCCTTACATCCCCCAGATAAAATAAATTAAAAATTACTTCCGTTAGTTCCATGAGAGTCATGTGCAGTTTTTGTATACTGAAGGAAGTAATTACTTGCCCTTTCCTTTTCATGGAGTTTGGGTTTTGTAGTGTTAAATTAAATAAAAAAAAAAAAAAAAAAAAAAAAAAAAAAAAAAAAAAAAAAGGAGAAAAACAAGCAAACACCATGTCATGTGTGACCCGCCCCTTTCCCCTGCTTCTGCAAAAAAAAGCCAGTCCTACCAAACAAGTCAGCAAACATTTATTCCCTATTGTTTTGTATTAGGTTTTGGCATGACTTTGGAGTTTATCAACAGTAATACTAACTTGATAGTACCTTATTGTAACAATGTATTATTTGTATTAGTTCAACTGAAAGAAAAAATCTGTAAAATGAGAACAGTAGAAAAAACTAGTGCACTGTTTTCTAGTTTCAGTAGTTTTGGGGTGATATCAAAACATTGATTTAATAGTTTTGGAGGTAGAGGTGCAAACAGGTTTCTTTTTATCCATGAATTATAAGACAGCATAAAACCTGTAAAACCAAAATATTATATTAGTATAATGAGAGAAAAATGTCTTTTTAAATACCTTTGTAATTTTTAAATTTTTATGGTCACCTCTGAGTAGTAGAATAAATAGTTTCATTCTGTATTAGTCTCTTTTTCATTAAAATGTTTTATGTACCTGTTATGTGTAGTTCATACTTTAACATACTGTCGCTGAACTTGCTGGATTGTTTTTCTTTATTCATTCCGGTTTTGCATGTTCAGGCAAAGAAAATATACTTGCATTCATGTAATGGTGCTGAATTCTGTCCTGTTGAATCATTAGATAAATAGGGTATTTTTCTGAAATGTAGTGTTCTGTTAAATTCTTGCATTAAGGGGCGTGCAACTTGAACTATGAAAATATAGTTTGTTCCAAGTGACAGCCAGTTTTCATTAGATGTTCCTTCAGTTTTACAGAGGAAATAAAACTCCTTTGTTTCTATACTACCCTTTGATTTTTCTTTCAAGGCTACACTAACAATGTTGATAGAAACTGTGCAATTAGAATCTCGTTTAGCAGTAAGCAGAGAAAGAAATTTTGTAAAATAAAGTGCTGTACATACAGTGTTAAAATATTTTGCAGTATTGCTGTACTTCAAGCAGTGAAACCAGGAGGACAGGATACTTGAAAGGTCGAAAAATGAGAGAAAGAACAAATGATGCAAAAAGAAAATGACACTGAGGTCTTGGTTTAATATAAATGTATTGCAGGTTGATGGCTGATTTCATTAGCAAATCTCATTGTTATGCAATGTCTGTTCTTCTGCAGCAAAATGAATATTGTATTCTCAGAGGATCTGTGCATGTGTGTGTACTTTGGTGATAGATAAAGAATATATTTGTTGTTGTTCCAAGCTTTTAAAACTTCTGAAATATCTGTATAGTTTCAAAAGAATTTATTTCCAATTTTCCAGTGATGTGGTAAATTAATGGTTATTTTTGTGGAACATAGCAGTTTAACCCTCCTTCTGTGTGCATTTCTCTGCCATGTTTGTTACCTATGTGATCACTTCAACCAAAATCTTTTTTGACCAGACAGCAGTTAATACTGAATTTATCCCCTCCATTTATATAAAGGAAATTAAGAATATTGGTTTCTGTAATACTTTTTAAAATGGATGATAGTAATTAATGTATGCAGAACATGGAAATAAACCTCATCTTGGCATCAAATCTCATAAAACTCAAATGACTACATTTTAATAGATTGTACTGAAAAATATTAGCAAAACTTTATGGTAAGATATATCAACTTTATTATGAAATGGCATTTGGTATATAGGACAATGTGTTCCTTGAGATCCTGATATGGTTTAGTTTGTTTTGTTTCCAAGTTGCTAGTTAAAACCATTCAGTATTGCTAAGATATCTTGATAATCAAAATGCTAAGAATGAAAAGGAGCATATGAGAAAGCTTTGATGCAAGAAAATTAAAATGTACTGAAATTCTTTTATTCAGTTACTTTTCTATGCTCTTTGAATATTTATTCCATGTATATATACTTTGTGGGGTTGAAATCTAGTGGCAAATGTTTGAAATGCTACTAAATAAGTGATAGATTTTTAGTAGTTCTGTGATTAGTTTGAAGTAATGAGCTTGCATGCAGAATGATTTTGGGCACTGACATAATGTAAAGAATAAGCTCATTTTCTGGGGTTTTGTGTGACTTACGTGCACTGAAACAATTTTGTACTTATCAGGGTTTGGGTACAGATGTATTTAATAGGAGTAGAATATGACTCTTTCTGAGTGGTGGTTCAATGGTAACTGCTGTGTTAATTTCAAATCCAAGATACCGTTTAAGGATCAGATTGACTGGTGCAGTGTTCATCCATTTTATAAACAATTCAATGAGGATCAAAGGGCCTTTAAAAGTAAAGCTGAATCATGAGCGGTATGCCCCATAAATGTGACCAGCATACATAGGAGGTAGAACGAAGGGAATATTGTTGCCTTTCTTTCCCTTGGCTTTGGTAGAGTTCTAAGCAGTGTAAGGATGCAGATTCCTTATTGTCGACTGATGGGTTTTAAAGATCGGTTGATGTTGTTGTTCTTGGTGGTGAGAAACTGTTTGAAAAGAGGTGATCTATCTCTTGCGATGCATCTTTGTTTTCAGTTTGGGGACCAAACTGTAGGCCAGTGAGTTCTAGTGGTACCAAATGTAACAGCGGAACTCCAGGAGTGGGCTCTGTACAGTAGCATATGTAGGGAAAAATAGTACTGAAGCTTGTAAATGTTGTCAGGATCTGAATTTATAGGGGTGCAAGTAGGACTTGGTTTGGTGTGCCATTGCATTAAGGTCTCTGAGGGGTAAATGGTGGTTGAGACTTCTGTTGCAGATTGAGTGAGGGTAAGAAAGTTGTTGGGCATATCCTTGGTGGACACTTCCCTCCTCCTGCCAATATTTTATACTTTTGTTGGAGGTCACTTCTATTAACTTGTTAGGTTTTTCTTGAATAAAACAGTGTTTAAGAATTGCTATTATTCCTTAAGTAATGTATTAGCCCTTTTGTCTCCTCCTTATTGGTCCATGCAGTTAGTGTCAGAAGATTCCAGCTAAAATTGCTAGAAGCAAAATACAGACTAACACTGCATCTAAAACTTTTATAAATAAAGACTAATACTGCATCTAAAACTTTTATAAATAAGCATATTGATTCAATAAACTGCAGGAAGTTTATGCTCTCCGACACAATTGATGAAGCTGTGTTCACAGATGATGCTGGATTTAGGTATTGGGCCTGTGTTAATAAACGCTTGCTGTTTCAAACAAGTGTTTCTGCTGTGAAGTAACATATTTTTTGCAAAAATATTGAATATAAATCAAATTATGATGCAAAATGGAAATCTTTGGCTTTGTTAGCATTCAGTGCATGTTCCAGACGGATTACATGTGCTTCTCAAGTGTGTGTGACCAACATTCATGACTTAGCTGCTTTTATATTTCTTTATCACAGGGTAAACTGAGACCTTATAAATCACAACATATGGAATAGAGCTACCTGAATGATTATAGGTAGTTCTAGATGGACTGAAATCTAGTAGGTAAAGTTTTCAGGATTTTGTAATTCATGATCATAGATTTAATTTGCATGGGCAGTGTTTGAAATCTCAGTGGAGGAACACTTGAGTATTTTACTTACTGTTACCATATGTATTGTTTTGTAAGATCTTGATTTTTTTTTTTTTAAATTTACTTAATTTACCTAATCATACCCATAGCCAGAGTTGTATCCAATACCCATATTTATACTTAGATTTGCTATATAGAAAGTGATACTGTTAAAAAAAGTAAATCTTTCACCAAGACAGTAACTGTCCATTTGGGCTCCACAGGTTGAGCCATGCCATTTCATAAGGGCAGGGGCTGGTGGGTATTTGAGATACAGCTGGAGTAGTTGATTTATCATAGCATATTGTGTCAGTTTTATAAACGTAATTTTTTCATGAAGCTGACCACCAGTTTTTTGATAGCCTGTAAAACCTCTGTCTGAGAACAATTGCTGAATCTTTGTTGCTGTCTTGCTGACCAGCGTGGAGCTGTAGTGGGTTGTAGTTCAGTGTATTTAGCTTCTCTGATGGCTACAGTGGTAGAAAATAGATCTGTGCTTTTAATGTGTCACTGACTGTTACTGGAGTAAGGTCTGATTGAGCCTGGGGTTCAGAAAATAAGTATGGACATTCTGGTTTGCTGCTTCCAGTGGCATGTTTTTGTTTTTCTCTCCTTCATTGCTCTGTCAGTGCTAAGCAGTTGTTCCACAGTAAGTATTTTTCACATTATGAGCAATATGGATTGAAATAACTTTAGAAAAATCATTGTTTATGAGATATTATTTTAACATTTAGTGCTATTCTATGTGATTCTCCTGGAGTCATACAAGAATAAAATTAATTGTGGCTGTATTTTAGCATGCAAATTTCTGATATTAGCAGATTGAGGGTTCAGATCATGGTCTCCTAAATCTTGCAGTCAAAGCTTGTTTGCAGTGATACTAGTAGCAAACCTACCCTATTAAATTAAATACAACATATATTGCTTTTTAAGACTACTATGAGGACTGCTGCTGATACTCCTTGTTTTTACAAAGGCATTTCTCATTTGATGGTTTGGAATGTTACTGTTTTCTTCAGAAACACTGCAGATAGTTTGACAAAAGTGCTTTTTTTCTAAAACGAGAAACAAAACCCAAAAAACCATATGAATGAAGTGCTGAAGTTTTGGTGTAGCTTAACTTAGGGCAATGAGTTAATATGCAGGTGTTTGATGAGGAAATTGTGGCTGCACTCGCTATATCTGTAACAGGCACAGGCTGCAAAATTCTTGGTATGTTGTTTTGATTGCAGAAATCCCTCTTAATATAACTTAGGTTGTTTGGAAGATTGTGAGGATGGAATCACTCCTTCATTGGCAGAGGCTGCATTTTCACTGTCAGTGTTTGCTGATACAGATGCGCCCCTTCGTATTTTATGATCTTTCCAGTAATGCTTTCCGTATTTTTTTTTCATACGTTTCCTTTGTTTTTTTCCTCACTGTGAAAAACGACTGCAATGTATTTCTAACATTGTTATTAGAAACGTTTTTGTTGCGTTGTTTCTTGGTTTGTTTTGTTTAGGCATGTTAATTTGGTGTATTCCCTAGGTTGTCTGATGCTGCTGAATTTCTGAGAGAGAAAGAATTCAGTTGATCCACTGCCCCCCAGCCCTCAGTGCCTTCGTATCTCTCTCCTGCTATACAAATTATTTTTCTTGGATAACATGTTGTGGTTCAGGCCCTTGCGCTGTTATTTTAGGTCGCTGTAACAGTTAACTAATAAGTTAACTATATTTATCCCTTGCAGAAATTCTGTATTCTGGTCTTGGACCAAATACTTCATTGTAGTTGCTTAGGAGAAGTGAGCTTTTTGTAGTTAGTCAAAGTTTTTATTTTGGGGGGAGTGTTCTTGTTTTTTTGTTGCGAATTGCTTTTTCTTTTTTTCCCTTCTAATTTTCATAGTAACCTAAGACTGTCTTCAGTTCCGCTATGAAGATGTGATCATATCTGAAGATATGATCAGGTGGAAATGAATTTTTGGAATGATTATAGGCAGGGGGCAGCCTATAATCTCTTCTCACTGAGTCATTGCCATGTATGTAGTCGATATGTCGATTTCTTTTTGTGCAGGAGGAGTTTCTGGCAATTTCAAGAAAAGGCATTTGAATGTTTTTTCTTTTAAAATTGTGGTAATTATTTAATTCTTATGATTGCTGCAAATTATTAGGTTTCTTTAGTTGTGCTTTTTTTTGGAGGTTGATGCTTAAATTCACATGCAGGGATTAGAGTTTGTCTTTCTCAGTTTTGTATTTTTCCAGGATTGTTTCAGTGTATAGTTTCATAGCACTTTTGCATACCAAAGCAACTTGGGGAGCAGTTTGTTCTGGGGGTGTGTGTGTGCATGTACATAAGCGTCATTTACATGAAAATAAAGACATTTTCCTTGAGCTGTTTCCTTGGCATAAACAAGAAAACAGTGCAGCCTGGCACTGATGCTTACATGACACTGTGGGAAAAATTTCCTTCACAGTTCAGTTGGTTTTATGTTTTTCTGCTCCCTTTTCCCCTCGTGTAATTAAAGTACAGGTAAAGCTGCATACTTCACCTGAGCGGGTTTTGGCCCGTGAGCAGTGTGTCACTGGTGAGCCAAGTGCTCCACCTGCCTTTCGGTTTGTTTACCAGGAAATCAAGATGTGTAAACTGCAGGAAGCACTGTTTGACCCTCTCTGACAGTATCTCATTACAATAATTGCTAATCTCTGAATAAGACAGCCATGTTTTGTGTGTAACACAGAGGGAGCTTGTGGTAGATTTTAGATGCTTCCTTAAATACAGCTTCGTCAGCGCTTGCTTGGATTGAATTTTCGGGATAGCTTTTGACAATAGGCATCTGGCGACCTTTGGGTTCAGCAGACTCGGACATGATAGCATGTGTGCTTTCTTCCTTCTTGACTGAGAAAGAAAGCAAACAACAAAAACCTCCGAGACCAAACCCTCGGCTTGTTTTGGAGTGCTGTCACTGCTCTGTAGCGACAGGATAATGGCTACTTCCTGATTAAACCCCTCTCCGCAGTAAGCTGTTCTTGTTTTTTATCTGTTCTCCTGTAATGCCAAGTGTTCGGTGTTTTTCTTCTGTGTTTCCTTTCCCCACCTTCCCCTCTCCCCTGCACCTGCCCCCCGGCCTTCCCTGGGTTAATAGTTTGAAATGTTTACAGATTGAAGAAGAATATAAGAAGAGTTTATAGAGTAGCATTTTTTTTTCTTTTTTATTTTTTAAACAACTACTGCTTGTTGTAATGCTTATCTGGCAATAGTGATTAGCAGAACACCTGATTTTCATGAGATTAAAAAGCCCCAAACCGTTGAAGTCTATTTAGGTTTTAGCCAACTAGTATTACCTTTAAGAAAAATTTTGATGAATACTCAGTGGACAAATGTAGTGACATAGAATGCATGTGTTTCAGGCAAATTCTGAGGTATTGATATTTTCATAATATTTTTATCACTTCCAGAACTGTTTCCTGTCAAACAAACTTAGTCTTTCAAATCAAACAAAACAGTCTTTTTGTCAGCTTTTCTTATATGATCGTGTGAGTGCTGTTTCTGTCTTTATTAGAGTTGATGTGTTATTTTTACTTCAAGTAATTTCTCAGCCCTTGCTGCTGAGGACCAGGTGAGTGTAAGCTATCACTCAGGGCACAGGTGTGGTCTTTTCTCAAGAGTATCAGTCTAATAGATTTCATATTGTAAAACAATGGTTGCAGCATGTTTTTGGTCTCACTCGGCTTGTTACATGGGTCTACAATGATTATATTTTACTTACAGTTAGTCTTGTATAAGTGGCATAGCATTTGCCATAGTGCTGTACATGCCATGGATTAATGTTACTGGCCTTCTGTAGTATACAGTACCAATTCTCGGTGATTTTGTGGAAGTTTAAAAAAGTGCTGAATTAAATGTTGCAGTTCTGGTATAAATTAATAATAAAATAATATTGTGTTCTTGGTACCAAAGACTTGTTTTCCTTTTGTAAACTAGAGTATAAAAAACCTTGTAGTGAACTCCTAACCAAAATCATTGTTGCTCTTCAAAAGTCCACTTTTTCTATTATTATGTTTTATGTGGAAATAAAAGGATGTACAATTTCATTTAGTAACAGGACGTATCCATTGTGTTGACAGAAACTGGAACTGAAAATGAAAAATGGAGAAAATGTATGATTCAGTTAACAGAGAGAGATGTTTTTTATAATAGATGGTTAAAAAATAGATATTGAATTAAACAGCTATTAAAAATCTTGTGAAGTAGACAGCATATATGAGATATCTGTTTTGTTCACTCCATGAAAAAAACAAGTAGGTGAGGAACAGCGTTCCTCCAGCTTGAGGAAGAAAGAGGTTTTTGGACATGCTCGACCTATTAGTTCACATGAGTTGTTAGCTATAGAGAAAAGGGTGTGGTCAACGGAGTGGCTAGAGCATGTAGATACAGGTCTGTTTTAAGGAGAGCAAGGCAGGAAACACGCCGTGGGGAGGAAAGGAAGAGGGATTCAATGTGTTTTACTTTCTTAAAGGGTTCTCCTCTTCGCAAGGTGGTGAAAATGTGGTATATGGAAGCCTTGACTTGAACTGCTCTTTCCCCAAAATACTTGTGGTGTATTCTGAGGATTGCTGAGGAATGAGTGCCATTCTCTCTGAAACGATGACCTTTTCATCTTGAGAACAGTGACTAAAAGACAAAGGTTTCACAGGATAGCCATAGGTTTTATATGCATGCTGCCTCCCTTACAACCCCTTTAATACTGGTATTTCATTTGGAAGCCCAGTAACCTGGAGTACTATCCTATGCTCTAATGTGTCTTACAAAACAAGATTCTCTTGAAGTTATTTTAAACAAAATACTGAATTGCTGCTGTTAATAGATAAACTTTATATGATATTCCAATTAAGTTACAGTAGTGCTTAATATTGACTCTGTCTATGAAATATCCTAGAGTTTGGTGACCAGCAAAGCATACGGATTGTCTTCCAGCAGATTACCTTGTTGTGCAGCTGTCTTCTTGTACCCCTGCTCCTTTTTTTCCAATGTCCTGCTATCTGGATGTTTTGAAAAGGTTTCCCTTGCTGTTTGCAATCTTTGTGCATATTCTACCACTGAGGAGACTCTTAAAGCTTGGTGCCTCACAGCTGACCTTGTTGGCTCAAGCTTCAGCTTAACTTACCAAACCTGATTCTGGAAGAACAGGTAGAACAGCCCTGATGGGAGCTGCAGGAGCTGCTTTGCCCAAGCTGCCAGGGGGAAGGGAAGTGTGGCAGGCAGCAGTGGCCAAGGGATACAGCTGTTTTTGCTGTGCAGGGAAGAGAAGTGCCATAGATCCTCACGGAGCTCTTGGATTGAGTGATGGGTGGCAGGAGTTGGGGCTGCTGCTCCCCTACTACACGAGACAGCCCCAGCTTTATCTGCCAGATGTGACCGTCACTGACTGCTTGTTTTTGCAGAATGCCTTTAAATTTTGAAAGAATGGTTTATTGCAATCTGTATCACTGTTAATCTTTAAAGGGTTTTCAAGCTTTGCAAGAAAACAACACCTGGTACAGCAAAAGTGGACTCCTGTGTTTTAACCAGTGTTTTTTAATCATGTAGGAAAATGTAATGTGTAGCATGTGGCTTTGTTAGAGCTTGAAATCTAGATACAGTACTTCTGTTTAGAAGATGGAAGTATGGATTACCTATTATCTTCATTCTTTCCAGTTTGTGAAAATAAAAATGCGATCTAGCAGGCTTTTTTTGTGTCTAAGCACTTATTTCAAAGTTTGTAAATAATACCAAGATGTCAGATTTGCATCTGTTTGGTTTGTGAAAATAATGTTGTGAAGGGAGACAGCCAGAATAGTCTTCTGACACAGTAATACCTGCTGTGGCTTCTCTTGAGGCTGTTTTATTTTTTTGTATCTTAAGACCCCCATTATTTTCCCTTGTAGTTATTCTGTTTACCTAAACTTTAGTAGACTCTGTTGTTGTTCTATGGAGGCTTTGTTTTGCTTAAATGTCTCCATTTTTAAAAAAAGTCATGATACCTTTTAAATTGGAAGAAACAATGAACAAATAACCTAAGAAAGATACTTTGGAAAAGAGAGTGAATGCTACTGATGAAGCTGACTCAAAAAATTGTGGCACATAATGCTTCCTTCAGGAACTGGTTCTGGGTTTCCAAAGAACCATGAGAGTGCAACTGCATGAAAATGTGGAAACCATTTGCCTGTGTCTCAGCATGTTAGTGGGAACTATTACATTCCTGCCAGATGACACTGCAAGGTGCTTTTAGTAGTTGAAAACTGAGGAATTAGCATTCCTCAATGATAGGTTTTTTAGTCAAGGTGCCAAAACTCAGTCAGTGATGTGAGAGGCTGATAGACTTCTTCTCACTCTCCCTTGGGCTAAAACTAGTTTTCGTTGGCATTGGAGAACCTAATGTACAATTTAGACGTTTGGCTTTTTCTCTTTTTGTTTAAACGCAGAATGATATTAATGTCAGAATAATAAGACTGAAATTGGGTGATATTCTAAAACAAAATCAGGACCCATTGCAAAGCCTGAGGCTGGTACAGGAACACACTGAAAAGATTTGTTTCTCCTGAATGCTTTTCTGGAATTCTGACTTGGTAGTCATAATTAATTTCTCATCAGAGTATGCTGGTGGTTATAGTTTTTAGCAATATTTGAAGGACTAGGATAAAAACTTAAGTTGTTAGGATGAAAAACTCAGAAACAAACTCCAAACAAACCAACCCTCCTCCAAAATCTCAAGACCATTTGTTAGGAAGGACTTTGGCTACCATTCTTACCCCTTCTTACTTGTTAGAGTATATGTGGTCTGTAAGTTCAAGACAGCACGATAAAAGAACCCTTTATTTAGCATCCTTTTTCTTACAGGGCAGTGCCCATGGACAAGTTCTGAGCTAGTTATTTTGACACACATGGTGTTCATACACCAAAATAGATACTGGATTTGTAGTTATTTCTTCCCTAAATTACATTTCCTTTAGATTATGTTTTTAAATATTAACTGAAGTTTTCACTACGCAGTCATTTCTTCATTTTTTTTTTTTCCCCCCCCCGGAATGAAGCAAAATAATACCAAGTGGGCAAAACACATTGTTTGTAATGACTCTTTTTGATAGTTCTTGTATTGGAGCAGATACTTTTAGCTGTTGGTTTAATGCCTCCTATTATTATTTGGCAAAGTTAGGCAAGATTCAGATACAGCAGCATGTTTGGCACGAGCACTGTTGAATTTTAACCATCGTAGGCAAGCCTGTGGCAGCTTTTGCCGTCAGAGGTTCGGCAGGACACTCCCCCGTAGGAGTTTTCTGCAGCTCTGCTGGTGCCTGTCATTGGAGCTAAGCCCCATCCTGAGCTTGAGATCAAGTCTAGCCTTTGAACGATAGGAAGAGGTGTACGATACGGTGGCTAAACAGAGCTGAGTTTCTGAGTGGCAGAGTACTACCAGAAAAGCAGAAAATTTGCCTCTGTCAGATTGAAATTCAGGTTTTGGAAAAGCACAGGAAAAAAGGCATTGACTTCAGCTGTCCCAGTTTTTTTGCTGATTTTTGAACTACTGTTGCATAGGATTTTTAGTGTGGGTTCCTATTCTTACGGTGGTTCAGAGCCACTCTAAGCAAGAATTTTTGCTGTGTATTTAAAAAATGTTGTACTGATTATCAATATGGAAAGATTGAATAATACTTCATATTTTTAAAGTTATAGAGGTAGTTGTAGGTAATTTGCTCAGTGCCCTCATAAACTAAAGTAATAAATGCAAGTCTAGCTTCTGTAGAACAAGATGTGGTAGTACTAGAATCTAGTGCAAATAAACCCCAAGCTATTGAGGTCTCATAATGAGAATATTTAAAAAACAAAAGATATGTGGGGAATGGAAGAGTGAGCTTTTACATTGAAACTGGAAACATATCTTTAAGCTGAACTGTTAGGCATGAAAATAAAAACTGATATTCATCCCAAGACAGTATAAAACATTGCGACGATCTGTTGGTTTGTTGGTTTAGGGTTTTTTTAGGAACAGAAAGGTTTCTGAAACCTCAGTTCTGAAATGATAAATCTTTGTTTTGGTTTGATGACAAATTCTGGTGAACGTGCCTCTTTGGGGCATTTACCAAACTGGTGCCAGAGAATCTTTGCATTTGAATGTTCTTTATGTGCTATTATTTTAGCCTCTGCA
Source organism: Sylvia atricapilla (assembly GCF_009819655.1). Lineage (NCBI taxonomy): Eukaryota > Metazoa > Chordata > Aves > Passeriformes > Sylviidae > Sylvia > Sylvia atricapilla. The sequence goes on along the minus strand of NC_089146.1, from coordinate 38,741,036 downwards.
GTTATAACGAGAGTCCAGCCTTTGCATCGATTTTATGTGGTAGCAGTGTTTCCTTGCTGTTTACAGTCTTAGGGGCGTAGGAGTGCAGAGGTGTGGTGCCTGAGCCGAGTGTCCATAAGCCTTAATGTGTGCACACAGCTGCCCTGTACCATTGCCACCCTGCTGTCCACGTCCTGAGTGCTCCTCTTCTGGAGCTGGATGAATTGCACAGCTTTGCCATTGGTGAATGTACCTGACAGGATGGTTCCTTTCTTCTCTGAAATTTGCTGTGCTGTGAGAAGTGGCTTGGGCAGCTGCTTTTGTAGGGTGAGCATCCCTGACTGCAAGTGTGTACATCTGAGTAAGAAGCTATCCCCATCTACTTCTGTGTCTTGAGGGTGATGGTGTCAACTTGTCCTTTCCTAACCCTTCAGAGAAATGAAAATGAGTGAAGGGATGTGTGTTCTTAATAAAAGTGGTAACTGCTAAACGTGGATGTATAAAGTTGATAACCCCATACAGAATAACAGATAATGCAGGTAGATCTTATTTTAGGAGGGTAGGTTCAGATTAGATGTTGGGAAGAAATTAGGGGGGCAAGGCACTGGCGCAGGTTGACCACAGTGATGGTGGTCTCCCCATCCCTGACACTGTTCCAGGCCAGGTTGGACGGGTCTGTGGGCAGCCTCATCAGTGGAAGACGTCCCTGCCTGTGGTGGGCTGTGTGTCTGTATGCAATGAAACAAGCTTTTAAGGTCCCTTCCATCCAAACCATTCTGTGGTTCTGTTTATATATTTGTTTAAACCGGACTCTTGGTGGTGTTATTCTGGGTTTGAAACATTTAAGGAGGCTTGGGTCACTTCAACATTAAGTGCCTCTCTGTGGTGTTGTGTTGCCTCATAGGTACTTAGTGTGGCCATACACTTTTTGTGGACAGATGGGATAGATGAGATTTCTTGCCCAGCATTATGCAGCTTTCAGTAATATATTCTGAGGTTTGCCCGGAAGTGAGGCTTACAGAGGATTGTAGTTGAACCTGACTGTGTGCCCCTCCTGCCTCTGTGGAATGTATAGTGAATTATAATGCCCTCTGTCATTTGTAACTATTCTTTCTTTACCATAATCATGAAGTGTGTGACTGCAGAAATATTCAAAGCGACGCTTATTTCTAGGGGAAAGCAACTTGGTTACTTGAAAATAGGAGAAAGTAAGTTTTTGAGTTGCAACTTATTTTGCATGTATTGTTTAATGATGTGTTTATCCTGTTGGATAGAATCAAAATAGATGCATTGTTTAAAGCATCATTTTATCCTAAGACTACTTAAAATGGCCACTACATATTAATAAAGAATTAGAATGGCAATTGATTCCCTTCTTTGTTTCTGTTTTTGCCAGGCCAGTAGTTATACTGAACTTGAAAGTTCTTTGATCTGCTTTGAAGTGGCTTTTAGTAAGTCACCTTATATGGGTAAAGGCTGTTAAAATACATATTTACGTAATTGTACATCTATGTGATTTTATGAATGTTTTCACTGCTGTGGATTCTGATGCAATAAACCATGAATAGTTGTATCACTGATTGAATATGAGTGATGTGAGTCAGGGGAAGGCTATAAAGTCCATTTAAAATGTAATGCAGGAATGTACAGTGCCTCACACAGTGTAACTGGCAGTAATGTATTAAGTGTATTGGTGCATAGAAATGTCTTTTTATAGTGTTTTTGAAACACAAGCCAGTCTTGCTGATGATTAGCAAAAAAAGGTTTTATTGTGGTGGTTGATTTAGTAAAATAAGTTTTGTTGTGGTGGCTTTTTTCCTAGAGAATTTTACATAAAGTACTTAGAGTAAATTATTGAAAGTGACATAATTACAGCAACATCCTGCGAAATTTGCAATATGTAGCAGTTAACTTGGCTTTTATGGTTTGTACAATATTTGAGACAGTGGATCTCATTAATTATATTGGCACTTTTATTTGAGTTTTAAGACTCTCAGTGTGTAAAACATCAAAGCAGTAGTAGACTGTGTGTTGGAAGGCCTGTGACCAGTACAGCAGGGAGCATCGCTGGGAGCCCCGGGTGTCTGTAGTCTGTAAGGAACTGCACCCATTCCTGTGGTACCTCACTTCCTTCTCACCTGAGGTTTGGTCGGTGTGCTTGCTTGTTTTGTGGGGGTTTTGTTTGGGCACACCACTGGTTTTAAGCCCTCCCTGTTTCTGTGACCCTTGTGGAAGGTGTGAAATGCACAGGTACTGCTGAGTCACTTCTAGGCTATCACCCATCCTCTGTATTTACCTTCTGAGCATGACCTTTTTGGACACTGCATTTTGCATTTGTGATGTGCTGGACTGTGTGGTCTGAGACACTCTGATGTGCTTCCCTTCATCAGCTGCAAGATTTCTGGCATCAGAGCACTCATTGGCACAGGAACTAGTGGCAGACTGACAATATTATTATGACACAACTAAATATCTTGCTGTAAGGCAAGAAAACACAATATTGTGGGTCTCTTTTATAGTTGGGGGTCATAAAGTTGTTAAAAATTTCACTTGGTCATTGAGAAAGCATAATTTTTACCCAACTTTTTGTGTTACAGGTAATAATTGAAATAATGAAGTAGTAATGGGGGTGTAAAAGTTAAACTGGAATTTGGAGTTTATATGTCTTCAAAACACATTTCATAGTATTCGCACATCCCAGCTAACATTGATAGGCTACTGAATCCATGATACTATCCCGTGAAGAGAATTACTCCTTTATACCTGTTTAAGAAAGGGGTTTTTCTTCTGCGTTAGGGTATATTTTGAAGATTTTGAGCATAGAATAGGTAGGTGATTGACTGTAAAGAAATTTCAACTTGATATATTTGAAAATTATTTGAATATTGTTTGATTTAGTAAACTTTTATTTTTTAATGTTTCTATTTTTATTAAACATTAATAATTTTTCCCCCCAAAGACCAATATTTTTCTTGTGTAAATCTTCACATGCTTCCTTCTTTGTTCCTTTTTTTACTGAGAGATTTACTTTCTGTTTTCGTTGGGTTCAGTTGCATTAATGATTATTATTCACCATGGAAAATACTGGGAAAATACTTGGAGTTTTGGGCAAAGCATTGAGAAGAACTGAGATAAATCATTACACCTGAAAAATTTTAAGTAATTATTTTCCTGGTTTTGCTTAGTGATTTTTCTCTTTTAAAAATATGAGAGATTAAAAACAGTCATGAACATTCATAACTATCGACTGACAAAATAGCTCCAATGGAACAAATGTTTCACTCATACTTGAGGTTAAAAAGAATATGAATCTACTGTAACTGGTATGGACTTTTTAGTCACAGAACACATTAGGTCTACAGTGTAATTATTGCTGATCCTGTCTAATGACTGTTTTGGGGATTATCTCTTTTGGAGTTGGCCATCTGCTGTGGTTAGAGTAATTAAACATAATTTAGGGTTTGAAATCAAAAGTATGGATGTCTCTAGGAGAAGAATGTAAATTTCTTCCATTCAAAATAATTCAGAAATACCAATATTCCAGTTCTCTATTAAAGACATTAAGCAAGCAGCTAAATTAAAGTTTGGAAAAGCACCCTTTCAGAAACACTTCCCAGACCCCTGCAAACTGAAATAAAAGGAGCAGTGTGGGGTGGGAAAGAGGGCAGCTTATTACTGTTTTCCTAGTTCTTATTTGATCAAACAGATGGCTTATGTTGGTTTAAAGCTTGCAAGTATAGCTATATTTACTTTACTGTATTAAAAATGTATCGATTTGCCAAGGATGTCTTCTTATTTGTGACTCAAACATGGACTGCTTGTAGGTGGTTCTTAACTACACTTATTTCTAAAACACTTTAGCCTCTCACACGTGAGGGACTGCAGGCCTGTCAGCCTGACCTCAGTGCCCAGGAGGGTTATGGACAGATCATCTTGGCTGCGGCCACACAGCACATCCAGGATAACCGGGGGAGCAGGACTAGCCAGCAGGGCTTAGGGACACAGGTTGTGTCTGAGGTCTTGGTCTCCTTTTGTGACCAGGTGACCTGCCCACTGACTTAGGGGAGGGCTGTGGATGTGTCCTGGGCTTCAGCAGAGCCTTTGATTCTGTCTCCCAGAACGCTCTCCTGGAGAAACAGGCAGCCCATGGCTTGGACAGGGCACTCTGTGCTGGGTTAGGAATGCGTGGCCAGGCCCAGAGGGTGCTGGTGAATGGAATTACTTCCAGCTGGGGTTGGTAACTGGTGGTTTCCCCAGGGCTCAGCACTGTGGCCGGTCCTGTTCAGTAACTTTATCAGTGGTCAGGATAAGAGGATTGAGGGCACCCTCAGTGTATTTGTGGATGACTCCAAGTTGGGTGGGATTGTTGATCTGCTTGTGGGTAGGAAGGTTAGGTAGGCTGTGCAGAGGGGTCTGGGCAGGCTGGACTGATGGGCCAAGGGCACTAACTGAAGTTCAGTAAGGTGAAGTGCTGGATCTGACATTTGGATCACAACAGTCCCCTGCAGTGCTCCAGAGCGGTTGGTAAGCTGGGAAAGGCTCTGGGGCTGCTGGTGAAAGTGGCTGTACATGAGCCCAGGTGGTAAAGACGGCCAGGGACACCTGGATTGTAGCAGTGCCAGCAGGACCAGGGCACTGACATCTGCTTGGCACTGCTAAGGCAGCTTAGGTGCTGTGCCCACTTCTGGGTCTGTCATGAAAAGGAAGACACTGTGGGGCTGGAGCAAGTCCAGAGACTGAAACAGAGCTGGAGAAGGGCCACCAGAAGCAGCAGAGGGAGGGCTCAGCCTGGAGGAGGCTTCTGGGAACCTTCTCCCTCTGAACAGGAAGGTGGAACCTCCAGGTGAGGGTCAGGCTCTGCTCCCAGGGTACAGGGACAGGACAAGAGGGAATGGCCTCAGGCTGTTCCAGGGGAGGATTGGGTTGGACATCAGAGGAATTTCTTCATGGAAAGAGTGGTCAGGCACTGGAAGGGGCATCCCAAGGGATAGTGGAGTCCCCATCCCTGGAGGTGTTTCCAGGCAGCACTGGACATGGCACTCAGGGCTCTGGTCTGAGTGACAAGTTGGGGATTTGGCACAGGTTAAACTCGATGATCTTGAAGGTATTTTCCACCCATTTAGGTTGGATTCTATGGTAAAGACTGATTTTAGTGTTTTATTATCACACATAGCATTACAGGATTTTTTTTTTTTCTTAGAAATTTGAGAGTTCTGGATGTTTTGGATGGAACATAAAATAAGAAGTTTCAATCCTGAGTTTCGAATGGAGTGTGTTAAAGTTTAGAGGTACCTTTCCTTTTACAAGGAAATACTGTAATAATACCATTTTGATTTGTTTCTAATTTGCCTTATGCTCTCTGTAAATACAGTGACTTCGCAGTAGCTGTAATTGAAACAACACCAAAATACAACAAATTTTTATTTGTACAAGGAATGCTTGTTGGCTTCAAGTAAGTTCAGGCATTTGTAGTGGCTAAAAAAGTACTTTGTTGTAATAATTTGTGTCTACTGATGTCCTGATATGTCTGATGATATACTAAACATAGTAAATCTTTTTACTATGTGTTTGCAAATGCTGCGGACTTAAGTCCATAGATGCAAACTAAAACCGTAGTCCTTCATGAACGGGATTTTTGTTAATTATTATCCTTTGGAATAGTTGTAAAAGCTAATGGACATATATATGTAATGAACACTATATGCACTATTTTTCAGTGACCTGTCTCCACTGATCAGCACGTTTGATTGATTATAGTCACAGATTGCTAAAAATGAATGAGGTATTCTTTAACTGTGGATGGAAAACGTTTAACTGGGGTAGAGTATGTATATTAGGAGTCCTGAATGAAAAAATTAAAATGTTTAATAATATTTTTACTTCATAAATCTCCTGAAAAAAGTAGTTTTGTTATTTCTACTATTGTTCTGAAGGAGAAGGTCATACCCCTAATAATCAGTATAGTAGTAGATATCTTTTTTGGCACCTTATCAGTATAAGTAGCTGATTTTTTGTGCGTGTAAAAACGATTTGTGATAAATTAGGTTGTAAAGAATAAAAACAGTGAAGTCTTTAGGTGCTGTTGAGGGTGGAGTGGCTGTTTGCAGTTGGTACAAAGGGTTGGCAGTTCTGTGTGACAGCCTCTACCTCCTGTGTTAGCAGTTTGCACTTTCCCAAAGTAGTAGGCTTTGTTCTGTTGGCTTTAAAAGCCTGGAGACTTGCCCTGTGCATAGACATTGCAGTGTGTAAAAACTGTTAGTGACAGGGAATGAACAATTTAGTTAGAATGGGTGCAGGGTATATTCACAATATTTAATGTTTCTTTGTTGATTTTGTTTTTGTATTTGCTGTGACTTTTTAAGTTTCATTTGTACAGGCTGAGGTGAACCTAGGACCTACTTTCTGGAGAAGCAGATAACAAGTTTTATGCTGTCTTTTATTAAAAGTCACTTTTTAATACAACTTTGGATCAGAAGTGCTGTTTAACGTACCAATTTTCTAATTTGTTTAAAATAGAATTTGGAAAAGTGTCTTTTTTGTGTACTTGGCATTCTGCTTTACAAGTTCTGGGAATGAGTTTTTGTAACAGTTGTTTGATTGTTTGATTTAGGTTCAGTACTTACCCCCTCAGATTTTAGGCATGAGTCTGAGAAAGGGTGTTGTCTCTGTCAGTGAGGGAGACTCCACGACAGGAACAGGTTTCTGGGAAGTTTCCCAGTTAAGAGTTCACTGTGCTTACTCTCATGGCATTTTTAATAGTCCAGGGACTTCAAAATTTTTCCCCACCCAATTTACACTGTGATCTTGACTCACCATCAACTGCTTCTCTGGCAGATTGAGTCAGACAGTCTGTTGATGCTGCTACCACTGTGCAAAGACATCATTGGCTTGGCTTCTTAAGTATTTGAGAAACTCCTTCACAGAATCACAGAATATGCTGAGTTGGGAGGGACCCCCGAAGATCATTGAGTCTAACTCCTGGCCCTGCACAAGACCATCCCAAAGAGCCACACCGTGTGCCTGAGAGTATTGTCTGAACACTTTTCTAGTGTTTTTGAAAATAATATTACTGTCTCTTTTTCTTAAAATATACATTTGTTCAGTAAAATAAGTTTGGTGACTTTTGATATAGACAATTCATGACACAGATAAAAATGTCTTATTTTGTATAAAAACCTCACCGGTAAATGCCACCACCACCACAAACCCCTCGCAGCTTTTCTTCCTGTATTTATACTGTCTCACCATAATTGCTGGGTCTTTTCTTAAATTAAGAGTCTAGATATGGACGTTTTGGCATGGTTCTTTAAAGTTGTCTATCAGGGAGCAGCAAAGAGCAGGGCTGCTCTGCGAGGAAGGATAGGCTGGCAGTTGAGGATTATGCAGGCAGGGCTTTTCCCAACTCCGGCACAGTCCCGTGCAGTCTGAGCAGTGCTGGGCTGGTTGGGGTCAGACAGAACAGTGGAGTCTGTCAGGACCGGTGTCCATCCAGCGGTCTGGCCAGAGGCAGCAGAAGGTGGGAGCTGATGCCACCCTAGGGGGAAGCTAGAGCACGAGATGTAGCCTAGAGGCAGGGAGGGGAGAGCAATGGGCTGGCTCTGGCAAGGGCTGAGGGCTCCAGCCTGAGCTGCAATGGAGCTCCTGAGCACAGGGTGCGGTAGAGGCATTCACGTTGAAATGTGGTGTAACTCCGAACAGCAGTACCAAATTCCCATAGTACTGCAGCTCTGCTGAGTTCCCTGACAGATGGGCGCTGTTCATGGGATGTGCCTCCCATGTGAAGGTCTCACAGGAACCTCTTGAGCGTTTAGTGCAGATCCTGGGACACGGTCACCACAGACAGCCCCACAGTCCCTTGCGATTTCCTTTGCTGCCATAGAAGACAGCCATTTATCTTCTCTCTTCCAGATATGGAGTCTGGGGAGCGGTTAACGTCATCATCAGTCTCCTCTACTGCAGCTGCTTCCACTCCAGCCTCTTCGACACCGTCGGTAACTTCAGAAGTCTCGAAAGGTGGCCTTTCCTCTGGAGCCGCCACGCTGAGCTCCACAGTCAACACATGTGGTAAAAATGACTCAAGTCTGTAGTGCAATGTAATTTTAGTGTTCGTCAGCACTTGTAATTATTATTACAAGTCAAACGTAATAAGGTTGTGCAGATACATCCGAGAAAAATGCTTGGGGTTTTTTTGTCTTGCCAAGTGACATTCATTTTACATAGTGAATACATTTTACATAGTACTTATTTATTGAAGAAATTATATTAAGTAAAAGCTGCCTATTTTAAATTCAGAAAAAAAAATCCATTTGCAAGGCTGCCTTGGAAGTGAGGATCAAGCAAAGGGTTCATCTAACAAACTGTGCTACTTTCAGATTAAGTTGTCATGATCAGCTTCTTGAGCGTATGTCATGTTCTCAGCATTTAAGCCCAGCCCATACTGTAGTTTTACTTTTGGAGGAATAGATTCTTCTAATGGAGCTTGAAATGGAAAAGATGAATTTCACAGTGCCACAGTCTTGGAGTGAAATATCTTACCTTGAATCAGAAATATATATGGAAGATTTCTCCATGCAGGAATCTCGTTTTTGTGACTGAGACTCCAATTTCAGCTGACTGATGCATGCATCACTCACAGAATAAGAAATGGCCAACTCTTCCCTGCCGTTTCTCACTTAACTTTTGGAAAACAGATCTGTTTTTAGAGAATATTGTTTCTGTTAGCCTTGTTCTTACATGATACATGGTAAATAGGAAGTTTTTCCAGCTTAAATTCATGGTAATCCCCGGTTTTCAGAAAAAAACTCTGTTCTTGCAGCAGAATGAGCAAAAGTATATTCTCCAAACTGATACAGCTTGATAATAAGTAATGAGTAGATTCCAGGTCCCCAACTCCATCCTGCATTTGTTTATTTGCACCTGCCTCAAGAAGCTGGAACCAGAATGTCTGCAGACCTAGAGTTATGTCTCAGCTATTTATTTTAATTTCTCTAAAATCAGCCATAAAATTCTTAACTAAAACTCTTCTGGAATAAATAACAAAGTGTTTCGTTTTTCAGTACCCCATCAAAAATGCATCTCCAAAAGAATTTTTTGTCCATATTCATTAGCCCATGCCACTTGAAATGGTTTTCTGTGGTGGTTCCTAGAATGTATCAGGAGCTAATTTCTGTATGGGTACGAATGTACAGTCCTAACCTGAGGATTTCTGTGAGTCATTTACCTCTCCCTGCTGCTTTTGCTGTGTACATATTATATCATGTATTTCTATATCTCCTGTTAATGTTCTGTGCATTTATAGGATATGAAGTCGGTCTGCCAAAGCACATAAGACTGAAGCAGATGAATAATGTAATAAAGATTCTGAACTGTCAGTTTAGTTCTTCATTAGAAAACAGATAGTTCCTCACTAAAGGCCTTTTAAAAGTTCTATTCTCATCTCTTATTTAAAAAAAAAAAGTTTCATTTCTGTCTGATAGCTAACAGTTAATACAACTTTTAGTAATTACCAGCATTCATTTTTTTTTTTCCGGGTCAGATTGTTGTGCCTGGCTGCATCTGATGTTTAAGAACATACATAATTTTGCAAGGACACTTTGTCTTCCTAAAACCAAGCTGGAATATAGTTTACTACCAATACTGTCCCATCAGTTTTATTTATGAGTACATCTGTTTCTTTGCTAACACAGTGCACTGTGATTACTGTTGTAATCACTCTGAAAAAGTTCCACAGAAGTGTTTATGCTGCCAGCCAGCAGAAGACACTTTTCCCTTGAATAACCTATGGTGTGTCCTGAATTTACAAGATAGTCTGTAGCCAAAATAGGTTATTTACCAGCCAGTTCTAATCAGAGGTGTTCTTCACTCCTCTGATTTTTAGAAAACCCCAACAATGTCTGTCAAACAGGTAATTGAATTATCTTCAAATTTAAAAATGCATTTTTCTAGTATCTAATAAAATATTTTTTAAGAGTGAGCAATTATTCTTACTAAGAAAAGGTAATGCATCTTAATGCATGAGATTAAAGAGGTTCTTTCTAGTCTGATTCATCTCTTTGCAGCATTCAATAGTCTATTAAGTAGTCTCTGCAATAAACCTGATTGCATACTCTGTCAGGTGCCCATGATACATGGTGAGTTAGAACTGGGAGTCTTTATTCTTTGCCAGGGAGATTAAAATACAAGTAAATTATTTTGGCATATTCCCAGGTCAAAAAGACAAAGCAACTGTGTGAAGCCATTGTGAAATATATCACATACTGTTAGTCTAATTGGTTAATTTGCACTAGTTCCTGAATAATTAAAGCATTCTAATCAAGTAAACAGATGTTTTATTTGCTTTTTTCTTATTTGCCCATTGCTGAAAATAAGAAGGTGCATTGGAAAAGTAAATTGCCTCTGGAAAGAGGTTTACATTCACCCTCATGAGAATGGTCACAACTTTGGAAGAATATAAATCAGTAGCTTTTTCTGTAAATAAAACCATAATTCAGTGTTTTATCTTTCTGAAAGGCAATAATACTAGTGTGTTAAACTGTTCTAAGCTGAACATTCTAAGCTGTGTTGTTTTGATACTGTCAGATCTGGAAGGTCCTTAATTTTTAATTTTCAAAAAAGGGAAGTTCATTAACTTTTTAAAGTAACAAAACACAAGAGTTTGGTTGTTTTTTTTTCTCAGACCAGAGGCTGTTTTTGTCAAAGCAAAAAACTTCAGTCTTTCTGGAGTTCCCTATTTCTCCTTAATGAGATCCAGGACAATTTAAAAAACGTGTACATAAATGCACAAAGCCATTCTTTGTTGCTAAGAGACCAGCATTGCGGAAATGTATGCTGCCCTTTGGAATAATGCTTTCAATCATTTATCTGTGCAGTGGTTAGTAGAAGTTCAAAGACTGTGCTCAAAAATATTTAACCTATTTGAAAGGAAGCCAAAAATGTTAAGGAGTGAGATTTAATATGAAATTTGGCTATGTGGAGCATGTATAAGGTAAGTTAGTAACTTGAAGAGCAAACACTAAAATAGGAAAATTAAGGGAATACTAGAATTCATTGCTAAGCAGACTGTTAGTATTTTCATTGGGTAAGAAAGAGGGGAAATGTCAGTACAGTTCAGTTTAGTATTACAAGACTTCTACTATTTTTTGTCTGTGTATTATTTCTTCCCTGTGTTTAAATGTGTAAAAATGGAGGTCTTCTCTTTCATAGATACATTAGGTAATGGCTTAGGTAGCACGCTTAGTCTTTTTTCAAGGCCATAGTAGTGTGTAGCATAGTGCAGAGTTAGCTATACTTTTTGTATGATGAAGAAAGTTGATGTACAATCTCAAAGGGTCTTTTCACTTGAAAGACCTTCAAAATCTTACGAAACTTTGTGATGCAGTGTTGCTCATCAGCATGATTAAGAATCACCACTGTGGTCTGTGAGAAATAAGCATTGTGGAAGAAGATACACAAATGGGGTTTGGGTCAGTTATGGCTGGTTTTTTGGGTCTTTTTTGTGATAATTTACAAAGTGATGTGGAAGTCATTTGAACTAAATTCAGCAAATGTAGACCTGAAACATGATGCTTTTAAACTCATGTCAGAAGTTCAGAGAAATACTCTACACATCACCTGCAACAGTTAGCATTGATAAAGTGCAAAAACCCTTCTTGTCTTGGAGGAAGGAAAAAAAGACACCGGAAATCTGAAATCAGTAAGAGGAATGTCCCTGAGCTGCATATGTAGTATCCCCATTATGTTGCCTTGTAGTTGCTAGTAAATGAAAATCCTAGTGAATGCCTTTGCATTCCTAAGACCTAATAGGATAAGTTAGTGCAGTCAGGAACTCATTCCAGAACCTCTCCTTATATACACAAGCACAGTGATAGAGTGTAAAACGTGTAGAGGGAGAAATAGGATTAACAAACAAGTTATAGTGGTTTGTGTGTAGCAGTCCACCAGAAGCATGGTCAGTGTGCAGAGGCCTTTGTTGATAATGGGAGTCTCCTGGAAAGCAGGGAATGCTTGGTCTTTCTCATACTGTCCTTTTAGACATGATGCTCCTTATATTAAATGATGGCACAAATGGATTTATTGTTCTTTCTTTCAGTCTTTTCCTCCTTTTTCTCTCCATTAGGGAATAAATTCTTCTTTTGCTTATGCATGCTTTTACAGTCTCAGAATTCCTTGATTTGTTTTCCATACTTGTGTTCAGGCTATCTCTAAACCTGAGGAAGTTTGGTTCTGAAACTCTTATGAGATATCCTCTGCCAGTATTACAGAATTTCTAGGTGTTTGATTTTTGTCTGTCATCTTTGCTATTATATATTCTTACCTGTCTACCCTGTGGATACATGCTGACTTGCTGTACTGTGCCTGCTCTCTTCCGTGCTGCCCTTCCCCAACCTTCCAAGTGTGTAGGGACTCAAATAACTTCTCTATTTACTTTTTTTGGGTCACTTCCCCTGTTCATTTTCCTTTTCACGTATTTTCCTTTCTGTATTAGCTTCAGTCTCCTTATTGAAGACTGAATACATTTTACCTGTAATTTTTACTGTCTGGTTCATCTAGCTTTAGTGCTCCCTCTGAGACCACATTGCCACTCACTTCTCCCCTGCCCCTCACCATCACCTTGAAAAGAGCTGGAGAGGAGGATTGGAGGCACAAAAGGCAGAGGCCACAGGTCGAGATAAGATCAATTTACTGGGAGCAGAGAGGACATAAGAAAACAAATATTTACAGCAGCAGTACTGACAGAGGGTATAAGAAACAAACTGTTCAGATGGACCCCCCCCTTAGCGACAATAGAAAATTCCTGCCCTCTGCTATGATGTGCCAACTGGGAAGAGAGCCCTTCTCCCTGGAACAGTCTCTTTCCCCTGCCAATGATGTGAGATTTATTTGAATAACCTTTGGGTCCTGGCCATGCCCCCTCCCAACCACTGCAGAAATTAACCCTGTCTTGGCTGGAACCAGGACACATCTTCATCATGTCTCATCTTCATCATGTCTGCCCACCTCCCAGTCTGAGAGACGGCATTACTCAGACTGAAGTTAGAAGCAGGACCACCAGTTCAAACTAGGGCATTTGAATGGGGTTGTTACAAGAAAAAAAATAGAGGCTGCATTTTTGCAATGCACTGTCAAACTCAAGGGTAGAAACCTCTTGCAGTGGCAAGAGATACCATTGGGTAGCTAGCAGTTCCTCTATTTAAGAGGTCTTTTCATGGGGAACAGCTTCAAATGTGGTTTTGTGGTGGAGGCTTTGGAGTGTTGCAAGACTCAGATTGCAGAGTTGACTGAAAGCTGTTGTGTTACTTTGTAGTTGTGATGTAGGAAGAGTGCTGAGATAATAAATGTTAAAGGATGATCTGTGAATACCGATTTAGTTTATAAGACTAGCAGATTCGTTTGGGGGTGTTACATAGCTTTCAGTGTTATATAGCTTTTGATTAAGTATTAATTTTCAGAATGCATTTAAATAAAACTGCATTGCAATCTTTATCAGAGTGGCTTTAATGACTTAAGACCAAGAGTTGCTGCAGGAAATGTATGTCATTGAGAAGTTCCTAAATGCTTCGTTCTCACTTCTAGATTTAGTAAATCTGCTCTGGATTACACACAGCAATATGCTTACTGAAATACTTAAAGATAGTATTCGAGCAACTGAAGTTTGTTTTTATTTCCTTTGTGTTCAGAATGGTGGCGAACAGCAGACACGCACTCTCGTCCTGGTGCAGCTTTTTTCCCACCAATCTTGGGAATTCCCACACTGTTTGCTCCTCCTGCACAGAATCATGATTCTGCTTCATTCCACTCAAGAGCTCCAGGAAAAAGTCGGAGCAATACAGACAAAGGTAATGGCTGAAGTTGTCGGGAAATAATCATATTGAACTTCTGCACATGCAGAAAAATGTGGAATTTGAGGTTTACTTTCCTCATTCTTCCCATTGCTAAACAGTTCTATAAAAATTGGTTCTGTTAAGTAAGGATCACACATACCCAGTATGTGTTTGGCCTTTAAATCATGGATCTTCCGTATGATTAAAATAAAATAACTCCAAATCAGAGTAACACTTTGATGACAAATTTTAGTACATGTGGCAGGTAACTTGTAAGTAGTCTAGGATCTTGTTACATATCTGTGGAATATTGGTGTTACTGGGGCATATGAAAGAAATTACATGTTACTTGAGATTTATTTTAAAGGTCACTTTGTAAATCTGTCATGTTTAGGTGTAAATGGATCACTGAATGGCAACAGTACCACTGCAGTCTCAGCTCTCAGCACATCCATGCTCTCCACTAGCATTGCAACATTGGCAGGAGCAGTGAAAACTGTAACCTCAGGAGCTGGAGGACGCAAGTACAACCAGGAGCAAAGCAAAGTTCAGCTTTTGGACACAAGGGCTGACAAAATCAAAGATAAGGTAAATACACAGAAAGAAACGGAAGAGTCAGACAAAAAAAATTGGCATGATTAATGTTCTGCACACAGGAGCATTTTTAAGTTTTCTTTCCAACTACAAAGTGTTTGGGGTTCTTCTGATTTATTAGAGCGAGATCTGTATCCTTGTCTCTGTAGGGATTTTTTAGTGTGTATTGGCTTTTTGAAATTTTTAAATTTTTTTGGTGTTTTTGACATACCTGTGAACCAAAAGTTACTATAAGTTCTAGTTTCACTAGTTAATAAGTTAATAGCTGTGTCTAACACCTTGTTTTATTTCTCATTTTTTAAAAAGTGTGTTTTTAACACCAATATTTGATACTGTTATATTACAGTGTATATATATACTCACGTATCTATTGGTATTACAGTTATAACATTATCAATTATTTCTGTGAATTTAATTAGGTTTTCATGTATCTTATAAAAACAAACAGAAAATTTTTAGGTGTTAAAAATACTTTTCTGAAAGTCATTTCCTGCTTACCAGAAGAAAGAACTATCATTAACTGTTGTGTTTCAGCAATAATCTTTGCCATTTAACATGAAAGACATGAGTAGTCTCTCAATTAGTAAATGTTATATACTGACCTAAGCACTGTCTTAAGAATTTTGCTACTCTTGGAATCAGAACTATTTAAGTAAAATACAGAAAATGGTATACTGGGAAGGCGATTACTGTCAGAATAGAAGCTAAGGGAGTAATTCTCTACTGGTAGTCATCTAGGCTAAAATCTTTTTCTTTCTTTATATCTACTTACTTTTGTTTTGTGAATAAATTGGGCTTCTTGCTTCTTTCTGTTACTGAACTACATTCAGCTATCAAGTCTGAATGTTTAAATGTGAGAGATCAGCATTTTCAAAGGACAGCTGGTGCTCATGTATCTGCATAAAAATAGGCGTTAGCACTGAAATGGTTACTTATAATTGTGTAGAGGTACTAGGGAAATTATTAAGAATATTTTCCCTCAAAACTTTCTTTGTGCTCAACAGTTGACAGCTTTTGAAAGTATTAAGCTAGTTAAAGGTATTTGGGAAATCTTTGACTTTTTTCAGGCTTAAATACTAAAAATGGCTCTTTCTAAAATTGTGGTTTTATCCTGGGTATCTACATGCAAACTTCAGCTTTCTTTCTGTGGCGCACAGCAGAGGTAAAGCTTTTTCCAGATGCTATTTCTGTATTTCTGACTACAACTACAGTTAAGCAGAGTACCAAATAAATTTCTCTTTTGATATCTCTAAATACCTTCCAAAAAGTTACTTTTTGGTTCTGCTTTATTCAGAAAATTTTACCTCTTTTTGGCCTTTGTTTTTTGTTTGTGGTTTTGGGTTTTTGGTCAGTTGGTTTGTTGTTGGTATTTGTCATTGTAATTATTTGAACAACCTTTTGTATCAAAACGCAGAAATTGCTCTGAGAGCTCCAACGTGAGGATGATTATGATTGTTAGAGCTGGTACAAGTGATGTTATGCTTTTAAATTTTGAAGTGTAGCACTTACCTCTTCTTAAAAGCATATCTTGTTTTAAAACTTTAAAATATACTTCTCTAAAAGCTCTTTTTTTTTAAGATTTTCGTTTTTTTATATTCATCTTCTGATTTCTTCAGTCATCTCCTTAGTTGTAATTTTTTTCTTGAGGACGGTATATAATGTTAAACAATTTATTAATGTAGTTAAAATATTTATTAATTTATTGAATGGTTAAAGATATTTATTTCATTTTAGGAAAAAAAAGGAGGCAAAGCTGATACCAAACAATTTTTACAGCTGATGAAGATCTAAAGAGTTACTTTCAATATGATGTAGTTGTCAGAGTATTTCAGCAGATTTTGGTCCATTTTTCAGAAGCAAATTCCAGAACCAATTTGATGAATATATACTTTTCAGTCCTCAAAACTGTACATTGCTGTACAGCTCATACTGTGAAAGTAGTTAAAAGAATGTGTCACTGAAAGTTTGATAAACCTAGTATTTGCTGTTCTTTCTGTGCTAATTTGCAATACAAGTTTTGGGTATGAGTTTTTTTGGCATTGGCACATTCTGTGGAGGTTTACTAGACCCAAATTCCAGGTCAGTGTTCTAGGCCTAAATTTGGCATTTTGCTGTGTGATGTAGTGATGTCAGCAGTGGTCAGAAAAAGATTTCAGTGGAATTTTGTGACCAGGTTTAAACTTTGTCAGCTTGTGAAGCACTTTCTCTATAAGCATTGCAGATCACTTTATTCCAGAATCTCACTTTTCTTTGTTTCAAAGATTATGTGTAATAACAAGATTGTATAATAGGTTAAAACCGAAGCATTAACAAGAGAATTCATCTTCCCGGTAGAAGCCCAGGAAAAAAACAGTGGAAAGCTCTAGTAACAGCGACAGTGACTCAGGCTCCTCTTCAGACACCTCAAGTGAAGGTGTAAGTAGTAGTGACTCTGATGACCTAGAGGAGGATGAAGAGGAGGAGGAGGACCAGAGTGCTGAAGAGAGTGAAGATGATGAATCTGATTCTGAAAACGAAGCACATCACAAAAGCAAGAACAAGGTATGACACCTCACTCCACTGCCCACAGTCTTGTTGCTGCAAGCTGTTTGTGACAAGGTGACCTGCTCACGTCCATGTATAAATAGTCAACAGTCATTTAACTGCACATTAATAAATGCCAAGAATATTCTTTTTAGGTTTTCTTCAGGGTTTTCTGTTTGGGATTTCTGGAGAGGTTTTTTGGTTCTTCTGTGTGCATGCATGTCTTTGTATTGCTGTTCTTTACAGGCTAAGAGTTTACAGTTGTAGACTGTTATTTTTGTTACAAAGTAGGAAATATAAAGAAGTTAAGTACTGCGTGCAGGTAGTGAATTGAAAATACATTGTTGTGGCTTTTGGTTTGGCAGTTGCTTTTCTTCCTAGCGGAGTGGCTTGTCTTCCCTAGTAGTAGAACAACAAGATGGGAATCCTTGAGATCCTGTTAAATACATTTAAGAACAACCATGGTCTAGTACTCCTGCTCTGTAAGTGTTGTTGTCACATGCTGAAACTGTCTGGGGGAAAAAATACCAAAAATGAACAATAATTATATTACAAGACTGATTAAAAAATTGATATTGTTTATCCTCTGCCAAGACTAGTATAATTAATGAAGACTGATCATATGTTTAGCCTTTCTAAAAGGATCTTTAACTTACATAATGGACAGTCAAAAATAAATATTTTGCAGGTGTTAATGCACAGTGGTGTCACAGATATGAAAACTGATGGACAGAAATCACAGGAAAAGTCTCAAGAAAAAAGAACACACCAGCAGATACCTCTTGTGTCTGATTCCCAGACTCACTCATCATTCCAGTCCCAGCAGAAGCAGCCTCAGGTTTTGTCACAGCAGCTTCCATTTATTTTTCAAAGCTCTCAGGCAAAGGAGGAATCTGTGAACAAACACACAAGTGTAATACAGTCTACGGGATTGGTTCCTAATGTGAAACCTTTGTCTTTGGTACATGAAGCCAAAAAGGAGACCTATTTAAAACTTGTAGTTCCTTCCCCTGATCTACTCAAAGCAGGGAATAAAAATACCTCTGAAGAATCTATCACTTTGACCAGCGATGTTAGATCTAAACGGGTGAGTGAAGTTTTTGATTATTTGTAACCTGTGTCCTCTGCTTAAAAAGATGTAACATTGGGCTATCAAATCCTTTTAAATATAGTGTATTAAAATTATAAGTATATATATTTTCATAATCATGGGAGTTTGTGTTTTTAGAGTTGATCTAGGTTTCTGAATGGTGTAAATGAACTAGATTGTGTGGGTCATGCATCTCTTAAGGACGGTGTGCATCTGAGATCCGTATCAAAATAAGGAAAGTACTTGTGGGTAAATTGTGTGGTCTGGATATTTTTCCTGTGCGTCTAGGTTAAGTCAAAATGCTAATTTAATTCTTCACGTATCTAGTATGTAAGCATGGCTTCACTTTCTTGCAAGTTGGATAGTTTCAAGTCAAAGCAATTGAAATCACCTATTTTAACCATGACTTTAAACAGAGAAGCTGAAAGCCATTAAAAAAAAATGCTCTTTAAAGACAGATACTTATGTGCTGATAGCTTTCAAAAGTATGGCCATTTCAGTAGTTTTTTTAGAATCAAAGAATGGCCTGGGTTGGAAGGAGCCTTAAAGCTCTGCCCTGCGCCTGCCATGGCAGGGACACCTCCCACTGCCCCAGGGTCACCACATACTGTCCCAGGGTCACCTCCCACTGCCACTGGGACACCTCATACTGCCCCAGGGACACCTCATACTGCCCCAGGGACACCTCCCACTGCCCCAGGGTCACCTCATACTGCCCCAGGGACACCTCCCACTGCCCCAGGGTCACCTCCCACTGCCCCAGGGACACCTCATACTGTCCCAGGTCACCTCATACTGCCCCAGGGTCACCTCCCACTGCCCCAGGGTCACCTCCCACTGCCCCAGGGACACCTCATACTGTCCCAGGTCACCTCATACTGCCCCAGGGTCACCTCCCACTGCCCCAGGGTCACCTCCCACTGCCCCAGGGTCACCACATACTGTCCCAGGGTCACCTCCCACTGCCACTGGGACACCTCATACTGCCCCAGGGACACCTCATACTGCCCCAGGGACACCTCCCACTGCCCCAGGGTCACCTCATACTGCCCCAGGGTCACCTCATACTGCCCCAGGGACACCTCCCACTGTCCCAGGGACACCTCCCACTGTCCCAGGGACACCTCCCACTGTCCCAGGCTGCTCCAAGCCCCAGTGTCCAGCCTGGCCTTGGGCACTGCCAGGGATCCAGGAGCAGCCCCAGCAAATCTGGGAATTCCATTCCAGGGCCTGCCCACCCTCCCTCAGTTTATCTTCCTCTGTACTGGTCATGACTGTACAGTAAGTTTATATGTCTGTCTGAACACTTCTGTAGCTCCTAAAATTTTTAAATCCTCAGTTTATTTATTTTGTTAACAGTGATTAAGGTGACTGCTAAGGAATTTTCTATTCAGTGAGATTTGAATGGGGATTAGAAAAGAATAAAAATCTGGCGTTTTACAAACACTGAGGCTTAGGTTATATGCAAAAATAACTATATTAAAAGGTACCTTTACCAAGGCAACTATCATTATTATTATTATTATTATTTTATTTTTTCACATTTTGTTTTAGGTAGTATTTGGTAGTAGTAAACTCAGTTCTGATTCACAGCTAACACATAGGCCCTATTGCTAGACTAGAAGTTATAAAATGGTCTTCCTTTCCAATTTTCTGTTACTTGGTAAGATTCAAATAAGCTTGTCACTTACCAGGAGTAGCTAAATAAATTATAATTATGAGAACATACATCTTTGCTATTCAAAGAGGCTTCTGCTTTCAAATTTAGGTTACGAGTCTTTAGCTGGTGGTAGATTACACATTGAGTAGTTTGATTTCTCTAAAACTTTTACTGGAGGTATGCTCTGTGTGAATATTTATTTTAGAGATCTTCATAATTTCATATTCAGTTTTAAATGATAGTAACTTCCATGAATATTTTGTGTTTGACTTAATTTTAAAAAATTGGTTTTAAACTGTACCATCTTTCTCCATTTTATTATATTTTATATTGAAGATGATGTGGGCCTTTTTTCTTTGGAAGTCTTTAGACTAAAGACACTGCAAACTTGACATGCGTTTCTGAGTTATTACTAAGTTTTACGTGAAGATTTTCAAGTACTACTCTTTTAGTTAAACAATTAACATTTCACAGCATTTCTGAGTAATACCTTTTCCCTCATTTTTAAAAATAAAATTTTTCTACACTATGAGTCCTCTATTGGTTTTCTAATATTGTAGCCATTAGTGTGTTGTATTTACCTTGTGCTTTAAAGTGAGCAAATTATTAAAGGTACCTGTACTTTCACTCATGGGATTTTTATATGCAGAATTGAGTAATAATAAGAAGTTTTTCTGTGCTGGTACACAAGAGTAGTATCTTTCTAAAATTCACCTGTCTGAAAATACCGAGGAAAGCCAAATGAACACCTCGACATCTTATTCCTCTTGTCTTCTTATTTCTTTAGGAACAGTATAAACAGACATTCCCAGCAGCACAGCTAAAGAAACAGGAATCGTCTAAGAGCCTGAAGAAGGTTATTGCGGCTTTGTCAAGCCCCAAACCAACATCTAGTTCACCAGCTCATCAAAAACTCACATCCTTGGAAAACAACCATTCTAACCCATTCCTGACAAATGCACTTTTAGGTAATCACCAACCCAATGGAGTTATTCAGAGCGTCATCCAGGAGGCTCCTCTTGCACTCACCACGAAACCGAAACCCCAGACCAAGATCCATGAAAGTGTAGCCATTTCTAGTAGTGCCCCCTTTTCCTTGCCAATAAACCTGAGCGCGTGTGGGAAAAAGACAACTGGTAACCGGCCAGCTGTAATGCCCTCTACCTCTCCTGTGTTACCTGGCTCAGGAAAGGACAAAGCAGTCAGCAATAATGCAGTAAATGCAGTAAAACCACAACACCGCCTTCATTCTGCAAAACTGGTGGTGGAGCAGTTCAGAGGGGTAGACTCAGATGCCCCCAGCAGTAAAGACTCTGACGACTCAAATGATGATGACGACGATGACGAAGATGAAGATGAGGACGATGAAGAAGATGATTCTGATGATAGCCAATCAGGTGGTTTAATCTTTTTAATAGGAAAAGCAGAAACATAATTTTTTGCATTTTGAAAACATGCATTTCCCACCATATTTTAAAATAGGGGCAGGACATGCTGGGCTGGCTTGGCCCACACAGTGCCCTACATATATCCTTGAAATTAGCACGTGTCCCCATTCTCCATTGTGTCGTGTCCAAAAATCATGTTTGAGGTGTTCTGATACTTAGTCAGCTGGCCTGGTAAGGTGGCTCTTTAGCCATTTGGAAAGGCTGTCAGAGACCTGCCTTCCACTTTAGTCACCCAGCCTGCAGCTTGATGTGACAGAGTGCTCGGGGGGGGATTGACGTTAAGGCTGATCCATGGTTAATGATTCTGGCAAACAGAGACCAGCTGCAAAACCTGATTCCTAACCAGAGAGGGACTAAACAAGGGCCTTCAAATTGTCAAGAGTGGCAAGAAAGGTGTGTTTCTGTGCCTCATTCAAGAGCACAGTAGTCGATGAGCAAGTAATTGTATGGTTTTAAGGGCTGCAGACCAGGCTATGCAGTTTGGAATGACAAGCCTGTTAAAGAGTTGATTGTGTTCACAGTCACTGCTTTGTTCCATGTGCTGATATCCCTTGTGTCCAGCCTCCACCTTCATCCTTCTCTTCCCACTCGCATCCACACGCTCTGTACTAATCTTTTTATCTCAGGATTGTATCTCACCTTTAGTTCCTTACCCTGGCTGTCCTTGATTCTTACTCCTCCTTTGCCCAGATTGCCATACTTTCGATTCTGACCTGTTTCAGTCCATATCCAGTTCTGTTGTTTTCACGATGGAATTCACACCTGTGAAATGCCCTTCCTGGGGTAATGCCCAGCTGCTGCCAGGCTAATGGGATGGTTCAGCTGTAGCTCATTCTGGGGTAAACAGTCTTGAAATATTGCAGCTTTTGTCACTCATCTCTTTCCATTCAAAAGAATGGTGTGGTATCATGCAGAATTACTTAATGCTGTTTTATTTGTAGTCATTCTAAAGTTAAGGTAGTAGAACCTCCTATTAATACTCAAGAGGTGCTATTAAAAGAGCATGTATAATAACAGAAAATACTTTGCAAGTGTTAGGACTTTAATGTACTTGCCAGTAGTTTCCAAGACATGAGCCTTTTGCCACACTTTCTTTAAACAGAGTCTGACAGTAATTCTGAGTCAGATACAGAAGGGTCTGAGGAGGAAGATGATGAGGATGATAAAGACCAAGACGAATCGGATACCGACACCGAGGGAGAAAAAACTCCGCTGAAACTGAATAAAACTTCATCCTCTGTGAAGAGCTCTTCCAGTGGTCTTACAGCTCACTCCACCCCACTTAATCTCCAAGTAGCAAAGACGTCGAGCTCCGCACCAGCTGCCTTATGTGCTGAGTCCCAGCCTGCAGTGTTCCTCGGCACAGGGGCCTCCAGCCTCACAACAAGTACACACTGTGGTAAACCACTCTCTTCTGTTACACTGCCATGTGATAGCTAAGGTCCATGTGTTGTAAAAGTAGTTGCAAACATAGTCCAGGTCCTGGTATCCAGTGACAGCTCGAGAAGGTTTTTACCCTAAGAGTATTGATTAACTGAACAGCCACCCCAGGGATGCGGCAGAGTCCTCCTCACTTGAGTTTTCCAGATGCCAGTTGGTCAGGTAAAAAATCTTGGTAAAACTTCCTTTCCCAAGGAATGCTGGGCCAGGTGTCTTTTGACAGCCCTCTGGACTTTGGCTGTTGGGTGACTGTGATCTTTTCACTGTTTGAAGCAGTGATGAAGATCTTTTAGCCAAACTGCAAATTCTCCAGGCTAGAACATTACACTTAGACTAGGACATTTTAACTTGTGCAATTATTTGAGAGAAGATAGAAATAAATATCCAGAATTTATATTTATTACATTAAAACTCTTCATTTTTAAGTCTTGGGAATTCTCCATTTTATTCTGAAGTGGTATTCTTGCTCCTGATTTCTGTACATTCTGGTTTGTGTTCTGAAGCTTCAATTTTTGCCCCTTCCGTGATAAACTTTGTAACCATATTTTGTTAGAACATAATTTTCTAATAATTCTTTCAAAATTCTCAGAATTTATGGATTATGTGCAAGAATTTATTCTTAAAATGTTTTTGAAAGTACATTTAGCATTTACCTGATATTATATGGTGCATATAATCCATCATTTGGTGACTTGTTTGGGAACGTTTAGTAATTACTATGGCTACGGTAAAGAATGCATTTTTGAAAGTCAGACTTCTTAACTTGCATGGTAACAATGAAATGAAATCACGTGTTTCCTACTTTGAATTAGAGACTTGATGTTTATTAACGTGCATGTAAGCAGATTTTTAAATGGGGACATCTGCTTATAAATTGCTTTTTATATTTGGATTAAGTGGAATAGAAGCTTTGTTCCATGTCATACAAGGGCATTAGCTTTGAAGCAGTGTAATGTTATCTACCTAATATTTATCCCAGAAACAGGCTTGTTAACTGTACAGTTTATAGAAGATTTCATATGGATTAGGAGTAATCCAAACGGGTAAAGAAAAACCCCAAAAACATTTTTCTCAGGGATCTGTGTTGATTTGTGATGCTTTGAGAAGTCTGATAGCAAGTTTTTCTGTTTACCGTAGTAGGAGGTAGAATAAATAAGTTTTATGTCCTTGCCTTACGTATTATAATACTACACCTAAGAATCACCTAATAAGAATCAACATAATACTACAAAAATACGTTTGTGAACCTTTTACCTAGAGTTGGTTAGTCACAGAAGGGGTCTTGTGGTCTCTTACCTCTATCTGTTTTGCACTTTTCACTTCACTTGTATTTGGAAAAGCAGCCTCCCTCCCTGCACTGTGACCATTCAGAACAATGCAGTAGTCATTCATGTTAGGTTAGCAGTGCAGACCTGTGTCTAAATCTTGGCATTTGAGCAGAGACGTTTCCTTGGTGCTTTTTCCAGGGCTGTCCTCACATGACCTGGAAGGAGCTTTAGGCAGCTCCCTTGGCAGCAGGGGCTGTGCTGCTGGGAGAGGCTGGGGCAGGGGTCAGTGTGGTGATGAGTGCCCCTCACTCGTGCCTGTTCCAGGGAAGAGATGTGCCACATTCCTGGCAGAAGGTCCAGACTACCTTTTTGGGAAGTGCGTCTTCCAAAAGTTGGTCTGCGTGCATAGTTCATGTCCTGTGGATGTCTGAGAGGCCTGAGGAAAGACTTTCACCCTAAAAACCCCATGTTTGGCAGTTGTCTCTGGGACACTGTTGGTGTCAGTTGCTTGACAAGCACCAAACACAACATCTGTTTGAAGTGGGGAAAGCTGAAGTAGTTCTGAAAATTTTCCTCATTTGACATCTGACTGCATTCTATAGACAGTGTTCTTGGAATGGATCTTTAAAGTAAAAAGTGCTTTTATTTGTGTCTTCTTTACTGAAAACAATTACATATGGTCTTGTCTAGGAAAACGGGCAAGGAATTAATTTAGCAATATTTGAGAGCACTAAACAGGACAAGCAGATAAGCATGGGATAGTAAGGTTTTGTGTTTACAGTTTCAGAGGATGAGGTTACAGGAAACTTAGAGGAAAATGTATTTTAGAAGGACAACACTTATATTGGTTTTCTTGGTAATTGAGGTACGTGGTGAGAACAGGAAAACAATTCTCTTTTTTTGGGGATAGAAACATAAAATGTACATTTTAAGAAGATGTTTTCTTTTGTAAGTTCTGTTGGGTATTAATCAGAGATTCTCTTTTAGGTATTTCAAAAAGACGAAGAGTAGCAGACGAACGGGAGCTGCGTGTTCCTCTTGATTATGGGTACGTTACCTATATACCTGCCTTTCCTTAAAGGGAGACAGTGCCTTCAAAAATCTGTTGGTAAAGAAGTGAGTTTAAAAATTTTGAGGCTGAATAATAAGGAAAGGGCTTTAGCAATTTAGATTTCTGACTCCCAGTGATTGTGGATATCTTTAAAAAGTGTCAGCATATTTCATGTGTTAATTTTTGTGCCTCAGATTTGCTCTTTAGCAAACATGACCCGTCTCTTAGCTGTTTTGCTTTGGAAATTATTGCTAATGGTCTGAACTGATAAAGACTCCAAATAACTCCCTAAAGTGTAGTTCTAAGCTGTTTAAAATCTGGTCATATATAAGTTGCTTGATAGAAATAAATTCATGTATTTAGTCGGTTTGGATTGTTTGAGATATGATACTCTAGTCACATTTTCCTCTTCTTTTTTTTTTTTTTTTTGGTACAATTTTTAAATTGACACAAATTACTTATTTTTTAAGAAGTGTATTGTTGTATGCAACTATTTCATATTACTCTAGCTGGCAAAGAGAAACCCGAATAAGAAACTTTGGTGGTCGCCTTCAAGGAGAAGTAGCATATTTTGCACCTTGTGGAAAGAAGCTGAGACAGTATCCTGATGTAGTAAAGGTACATTAATTTTTTAACTTCTGTGTTCTAATGCTGGTAAGCATGCTTGCAATTAAAATATGTAATTTTTCTTTTCTCCAGTAGATACTTGTTTTCTGTGATGTGAGGTGTAATGTATCTCAGTCTGTTACTGATTTGATGTCTCATGAATGCATATCCCTTTGACAGAATATGCAAAACGTTACACTCACAAAGTTAGCTGTACATCAAAGCTGGGTTGTAATTATTTACAAGCTGAAGTGGAAAAATATGTGATTTTTTCAGTATCTCAGCAGAAATGGAATAATGGATATCTCAAGGGACAATTTCAGCTTCAGTGCAAAAATAGGAGTGGGTGACTTCTATGAAGCCAGAGATGGACCGCAGGTATCCATTTTTTAAAAAGTAAAGTTTCTGTTCCAAGGAGCATTAACTTAAGTTTAGGTGAAATAATTTTAGCTACAATCTGAAGCGTTACTTGTTTTTAGCTAAAAACCTATTTTTACCTATTTCTAAAAGCTGCTCGTGTTCTTAGCAGTAGTTAGATTGAGATGTGGAGAGAGCTTGAGCCTTGGCTATGTTGAGAGCCACCTTCACTGGCTTTGCTTGGAGAGTGCTTTAATGATCCGCTCTGAGTCTGGCTTGGCCTAGTTTGAAAACTTGGAGCTGTGTATTTTGTCTTAGTATTCAGGTATTTCTGACTTAAAACTTGGTTTCTTTTATTGTATACAGCCTCATATCAATAGTAATTTATGTGTAGATGTTAAATCCCACTTTGTTAGTGTGTTCCTGTGCATAGTATATGTACGTGTATATGTGTGTGTTTATTTATAGATATAGATATGTAAATTGCATGTTTTTATATACAAGTGTCCCCTGTGTCAGGAGTACTGTCTGAGCATCCTGAAGTGTGATGCTTTTAGAGAAGGGATGCAGAACTACACCAGTTACGCTTTACAGTGGTAAAATTGTTCAACAGTGCCTAGGTAAATCACATCGGGATAAAGAAAACCAAAATTTTAAGTCAATTGTTACTGTGTTTGTGCCATGCTGTGTTACTGTATTTTGGCCATGTTCCCTTTAATTCGGGATGTGCACAAAATTTTTTGGACTTTCCTCAGTGCAGGTATTTGCTTCTTGAAAAGATGGAGTTTCTGAACATGTTACTAGCTCTCAACAGTCTTGAGTTCAGGCTCGAGTTAAGCCTTATGTTCTTGTAATACCTTGTAGAAATATGTAATGTTTGCATGGTATAGATTTGAAAGCATTCAAGGCTGAATTCATGGTAAGCAGCTACTTCTAGGTGGTGCTTTCTGGCTTA
Organism: Sylvia atricapilla; assembly: GCF_009819655.1. NCBI lineage: Eukaryota > Metazoa > Chordata > Aves > Passeriformes > Sylviidae > Sylvia > Sylvia atricapilla. The sequence continues at coordinate 38,714,245 of NC_089146.1, read as the reverse complement.
CAGGCTCAAACATTGCTATTCTTGCTTCATGTTTGGCTTCAACAGTTACAAGTTCCTGTAGTTATGAGCCTCATTATGTATCAGCATGTCTTGATGAAATAATTCATTTTACTGGGATGTAATGTAATGGCAGGGTATCTGCTCTCTTTTTGCCCTGTTCCCTTTTTTGTGTCTGTTGCCTGTGTTACTTCATTAGTCTTGTTCCCTTCTGTAGTTATATCTGTCTTCTCCCTTTAGTTGATTTGTAGGTTGTCCTGTGATCTATTAAACTTGAGAATGAAGACTGGGAGGGGCAGATGTCTATAGGCAAGACTGGCAGTGTGAACATTAATTTGCTGTACATATATCATCACTGAACTTGATACTGATGTGGGTTTTGGTAGGTTCCACTGAGGCTCAGATACACAAAGGAGAAGTTTTCTTAGTAGAAAAGGAGACTGAGGGCAGCTGTGTCAGATGTGCTCAGATGTGTTGACATTTTATGTGTGAATGAGAAGTTACAAAACAGTTGGAGCTACACTCAGGCAAATAATATTGCCTAATGTAGCAGTATGTGGTACTGATACTTCATAAAAAGAGCTTGCACCTTCTTTACTAAAGTTTTTTGAATTATCCAGGGTCAAAATAATATATGATAATCATATCTTCATGGATGTCTGGAGGTAATTCCAGAAATTTTATTTCTGCTTTTGCGATAATTTTGATTATTCTTTATAGCCCTTAGTGATTATTCTTCCCTTCCTTCATTACACATTTCTGTCATCTTGTGAGACATGCAACGTATGCTGGGCTAAGTTTCACACAGCTCTAAGATGAAACAGGATGTGAAGAAACTTATCTTAAGGCTAAATCAGTATTATTATAGATTTACCTAGAGCAAGCCAAAAGTATGTGGATTACCTGCTTCTGTTAGTGCCTGTGTTTCTGTCTCGTGGTATGGAAACCACCAAATATTATGGGTTATTCAAAGCAGTATCTGAATGCTGTAACAGAAGCATATCTGGCAGAAGTGGGCCATAAAGGAGTAGGATTACAAGAATGATTGCAGTTTGGCAAATGTGAAAATTCAGTGACTGGACCTGGAAGCTTTAAACTGCTGTGATTTAGAGAGATTAGTATGAATGTGATTTGGGGTGACAGAATAAACATGCGTCCTCAAGAGTTTAAGTAACATGTACAGGAGTCTGTGTCCTGTTCTGAGTTCTGCAGTTCAGTGAGGGAAGCTATATTGTTAACTTTCCTCCACAAATCTAATCAGATATTTAAGTGGATTTTTGCTTCTTGTAAAAGTGTGTATGGTTTTGTTCATTGGCTTGATTAACAGAATTTGAACTTGATTCTGCATTCATGCATAGTTGTCTGGTGTTGTTTTGGCAAATGTCCTGCTTTAATGTCAGAAATTGAATAAAGTTATTTTGATTAGTTTGAACAATAAACCACAACATTTCACAGTGGCATTGCCATTTTTTCTCTCATGTTTGAGTAGCAAAGCTTCAATTTTATGGAAGCCTGTGAGGGCACAACTCCTATATTTTATCCTTGAAATGTCAAAACCCCAGAGTATCAGCATGTACATTCCTTTAATAGAAATGTAATTTGAGTTAGATTTTAAAAGTTGTTTGAGCACAAAATATAGATGGTAAATCAACTCTTGCTTAACCCTTAATGCCTTTGTTCTGGACTATTTTTGTTATGTCCTCTTTTAAACTTGTGAAAACTTGTGCATCCACAATGCCCTTTGAGAGGACATTCTGTCTTCTCCCATCCCTTGAAGCACCTGCTCCTTTTGCTTACTGAACCATTATTCCCTTCATTATAATGGCCTCTGGTTTCTTTTTTGGGCGGCATTAGGAAAATGTAACACCCAGTGTGGTCTCTGTACTAATGATCTGGTAGACCTCTGACTTTTCTGTGATGGGTATTTATTGTTGTTAGTATCATTAACTGCAGAAAGTACAAATAACAGGGCAGGAGCAAGCTCCATTGCTCTTCTAAGGTACTTTTGTACTTTTTTAACTATGGCTGCTTCTCCCCCTTTTCTTTGATTCCTCTTTTGCCTCCCCTGGAACATTTTATGAATTAGGTTTTCTGGGTTGGAAGTTGGTGTAGGTAGTAAGTACAAGTATTGAACCTACCTCAATAAACTGAACCTGTGATAAACTGCAAATGAAATACTAGGCAGAGAAACAAAAGTTACACTTCAGTAGTACCATTCAAAATAGTAAGAGAATTGACTTCTAGTCAAGTGGTAGAGGTGAATATTTTGGATTAAAAAGTCCTTAGGGGTGCACATTAATGATATGATCTTGGTTCCAAACCGTGCATTTTCAGAACATAATTAATAACAAAACCCTTTGGAATGTGTGCAAACCAAGTGTGACTTGTACTCTGGGGATGGTCCTTAACTGGGGATGATTCAAACTTTAGAAAAGCATCTTTGCAGATACTGATAACTCCTCTGAAATCCAAATGTCTCATTAACAAGCTGCCATTTCTTTTGCTGAAGTCACACAGAGAGACCTTAGACTCTGAAGAATGAGCAGAAATAATTAAAAGACAAATTACCAGAATAAGCAAAAATAATTTATTTTGTGGTACAGTAAATTGGATTTTAGGGTTTATGTACATAAAAATGTGAAAACTAAAGCATTCTAAATATATTTTTTCTGAACTGGTATTTAGGGAGATTTTAAAGTTACCAACTTTCCTTCTTGCTTTAGCAGACATTTTCGAAATCTTTTAGAAACCTTTTTTAAGGCAAGTTATGAAGAAGTCCTGAAGGATGCTTAGCTTACTGTTTTTCCCTGCATTTCTCAAAAGCTTGGGGAAATGGTAGAAGATGTTAAGATTTTGAAGTGCTGGTGTTCAGTTATACAGCATCACCTAGATGGTGCTCCTTTTCTACTTTGTAGCTGCAAGAAACTCTACTTTTTAGTAACCAGTTAAAGTTATTCCTTCGTGAGGATTAACTCGGGGTTTTTTATTAACAAAGCATTTTAGAATCTGTATTCAAGATGTCACAAAAGACTCTAGTGTGTGCTTTGGTTAGAGAATATAGTTCATGTAACTTGAGTTTAGATTTGTGGATGCTTAGAAGTTGCTTTCCGTTGATTCAAGTTGGTGCAGAAACTGTTTTGCAGTGAATAAGGTGAGAACTCAGTTGTACTAACTAAAACTCGAAGATTAAAATGCATCTGTTTCTTTCCGCTCAGTTGTTGAGCTCTACAACACTGAAGCGCAGTATTTAAAAGTACATTACTGCCTTTGCTTGTTACGTATGCCAGAATTTCTGTAAACATGCTCTGTTGGAAGACAGCATCTCATAGCTTGACACATTTTTTCATTCATGTTGAGCAGTGGATTATGTGAAAGCAGAATTGTTGTTGTTGGGTTTACATAATAAGGAAAAAAATCTGTTTTGCCTTTTAGAAATGGTTGAACAATTTGGTTTGATGAGAAATAATTAAAAATAATGTGGTAATGGTGTATCTACTAGGTAAAAGCTTTGTATGTGCTTAGATAGTCTTCAAAATCTTTCTTAGTGCAGAATTTACAAAAGTTCCTAGTGATAGTCTCTCAATGTGTAGCTTCTGTGCATCATGAAGAAATTGTCCTGCCCAAATAATACATCACAACACTTGCGTATTTAATATCTACAGCTCGTGTTAGATTTGGGGTTACTTTAACCTGTGTTTGTGATACCTGTGTGTGGAACGTGTCCATTCACAGGGCGTGCAGTGGTGTCTCCTGAAGGAGGAGGAGGTCCTCCCCCGGATCAGGGCGCTGGAGGGGCGCCGGGGCAGACCCCCCAACGCAGACAGGCAGCACGGCAGGGACGAGGCCAGGAGCAGGCGCCGCAAGGGCCGGCCGCCCAACGTGGGCAGCGGGGACTTCCTGGACAGCGCCGACACAAAGCTGCTGAGAAAGCTCCAGGCTCAAGGTGAGAGCGTGCCCGCGTTTTCACAGAGAGAGGGTATCGGTACAGAAACGGTGTTTTCCCTATGGGTGAGTGATTTGTCTCACTAGGGTATTAATATCCAGGGGTTTATTGTGGATGTTTATTACCTGCTCTTATTGAAGACTCTTTGAAGATCAGTAAAGAGTTATCTGTATATAGGTTTAAAATTTTAGAAGGAAGTGCATGTGTGAAGACATGTCTAAAAGCTTACTCTATAGTTCCTGCATAAGAAGCCAGTGGTATTTTGGGGAGTTCTGTCGTGCAGGTCCTGGACCTCAGTCCTTTGAAAAGCAACCTGAATTCAACCTCCAGAAAATCCTTCCTACAGCTGTCTTCTATCGGTGTGTCCATAAGCAGTTAATTAAAATTTCAGAAATGATATCACATGGTAGTGGAATGCTTCAGGGGGTTACTAATTAGCATAAGAATGGCTGACTTTAGGTAACCACAGGAAAGAGGCATGTTACCCAGGTGAGTGTGCACTTCATTGTTAAAAAAAGGATTACATAATTATATGAGGTGACTTCTAAGGAAAACTGATGCCATGCTTTCTGAATAAAATGTTGATTTAATAGTTTTGAAACAAATGTTCTCTGCTTTAAAAAAAATAAGAAAATTATTTTAAAATGAATCAACATTATTGGCATGATTCTATCTTTTAATAAATTTTTTTTCCTCTGAAACCAGTATTATGTAGAAAGTATCTGTGTTCATTTGCACTGTTGATGCAGTTACACATACATGATGTGCCATTAGTGATGGTTCATAGAAAAATTTTGTAAACGCCAGTTTGTGCAAAACAAATCCTCTCTTTGCTCTGTCTTTACAACGTGCAAATGTCTGGAACACAAACTGTATCTGTATTGTTGGACAGAACTGTTTTTATGAACTTAGTAATTTCTTTTTGTAACAGAAATAGCTAGGCAAGCAGCACAGATAAAGCTACTGAGAAAGCTTCAGAAGCAGGAGCAAGCACGAGCTGCCAAAGAAGCGAAAAAACAGCAAGGTAAGTGTTACTTGTGCACATCTGTGCATGCTAGGGGATTTTTTTGAGAAGTTTATGAAAAGTTACGTGTCCATTGCCATGTTCTGCTGATATTGTTTGCTTTTGTTTGTTAGCTATTATGGCAGCTGAAGAAAAGCGAAAGCAAAAGGAGCAGATAAAGATAATGAAGCAACAGGTAAACTATGCAATAGCGAAATAAGCTCTTTAAATGAGGTTTTAAATAATTCAGTAATGTGTATTTTAAATATTTTGTAAATTACTAAGTGTGCTGATTGCAAAGTGTATGTTTTAAATCTCATTTTAAAGACCACACCGTGTATGTTACTTAAAATTCTGAACTCCATTAAGGCCATCCCTAACCCATGTCCCCAGGTGCCACATCAACACATCTCTGAAATTACTCCAGGGACAGTGTCTCCACTGCTGCCCTGGGCAGCCTGTGCCAGAGCTAAACAACCCTTTCCATGAAGAAATGTTATCTAATACCGAAAGTTAAGCCTCCCTTTGTACAATGGGAGGCCATTTCCTCTTGTCCTGTCCCTTGTTCCCTGGGAGCAGAGCCTGACCCTCAGTTGGCTGCGCTCACCTGTCGGGGAGTTTAGGAAGGTGAGAAGGTGCCCCTGAGCCTCCTTTTTTCCAAGCCGAGCCCCTTTCCCAGCTCCCTCACCTGTTCCTGGTGCTCCAGCCCCTTCTCCAGATCTTTTGCCCTTTTTCTCTGGACATGCTCCAGCCCCTCAATGTCTGTATGTGATCTCACCGTCCCAACACTTGGAGAAAGTACTAGGATTAGTTTGCCCGTAGGGGATAGGAGTGACATGGGAAGAAGACAGAGATGCTGCTTGCCACTGTGGAGAGAAAATTCATGTGGCCAAAGCTCAGTTGAAGTTGGAGCTGCCAGAAATATGGGGGACAATGGAAATATGGGGGACTTTGTTCAGATTTTAGGAACTAATTCATGAAGATGAATTAAATTAGGATACGGTTGCCCAGCAAACATCTGTGGAGTGCACAACTTGATCATTTTCTTGTCACCATGGTGAAACATGCTCATAGGTGCTGTAGTACCCATGGTTCCTGTTACAGTTACTTCTTTTGTTACCACATGTATGCAGCTCCATCCCCTAAACTACATACTAGGGTTAGCATCAATTACCTGAGTGCTTTAAAAACCTGGAGAAACTGAGGTGTACTTACCTGAGCACGTTTCCCAGCTTGCATGTGGATGAGCGTTGTGGGCTCTGGTTGTGCTGAGCTCAGCTCTGGGCGCTGCCAGTGGGACCAGTTTGGCCTGAGAGAGGCTGCAGGAGCTGAGGCACGAGCAGTGCTTGGACAGATCTCATTATTTCTGGGCCAGGGGGATCACTTCAAAACATCATGTATTTCATGGCAGAACTCAGCCCTCCGTTCATTCCTCACTAGCTCCGTCATTGTCATCAGCTGGAATTTGAATGCTCCAGCTTCCTTACTTGGTCATTAATCTGGTCCTCTTGAAGGTGTTAAAAAAATAGTAAAAACTTAGACAACTTAAACATGAGCACCTTTGCATAACTAGGCTTCCTTCAGGGTTATACCAGACATCTAATACTAGTAATGGGAACAGTTGACTAAAATGGGTGAAATCAGTAAAAAAAAGTTTGTATAAACCTTGTCGTTTTTCAAATATAAAAATAAATTTCCTTTGTATATTTTTTAAAAAAATCACTCTTGCCCTTCTAGGAAAAAATTAAGCGAATCCAGCAAATTAGAATGGAGAAAGAACTTCGAGCTCAGCAAATTTTAGAGGTAAAAATAATGGCTCAAATGAAATCTTTCTGTTGCCATTTTAAAGACTATTTTAGTAGTCACACTTGTAGTTAGGAATGTAACTAAATGTAGCAGCTCTAACAACCTTGATTTCCAAAGACCACTTCAAAAACGTATTTTAAATTTTTTTTCTTAAAAGATCATTAACTGTGATCTCTAATCTTACAAGTACTCACACTTGGGCTCACTATTTTCTATCAGCATGGTCTTGTGTGTACTTAACAGCAGAGCAATTCTTTTGTTAGAGAGCAAGTTTGCAGTAGTAGCATATTAAAACAATGTAATTCTCTGCTCTGTATGAAGTGCACTTGGTTTAAAAATACTAAGTCGGTTTTAGAGTATACTCTACAGGTTTGCTAGTGCACTAGCATAGATTGCTAGTTTCCAAGTCTCCATTGACATAAAAATTAACAGTAATCTCTTTGCCATTTATATTGTTTTTGTGTGTACTTTGTGTACTTGCTTTCTTAAAATAGCATGGTGAAACAATTTTGAGTGGGACTTGAAATTCTGGTTTAATTTTTATAAAGTAGCTGAAATGTAAATTGATGGTGAAAGCTGCATCAGAGATTTCTTGCAATATACACAATAAGCAATGATGTATACCTTAACTTTTAAAGGTACAGAATTTTGCTTCTAATCAGATTATTTTCGGGTTTTGATGGTGTTGTGTGTTTTGCATGCATAGGCAAAAAAGAAAAAGAAGGAAGAAGCAGCAAATGCCAAATTACTGGAAGCAGAAAAACGAATAAAGGTTAGTTTGGAGGAGCTCCAAAAACAAGAACTGTGTATTGTACATAATGTATAGTACTGATTGTTGATGTTGATACATAAAAGCAATAAATTTAGGAGACTGTTCATCGATGATGAAGCTATACATAGAGACAGCAAATGAAAACATGTGTCTATGGTTATAAAAAGGCATGAAGCATATGCAGAGGAGCTTGTGTCTGTGTGACATACATACACAAATACACAGAGACAGTACTTTATGTGCCATTACTGTGATTTACATAACAAAATGTTCGTGCAGTAACATTTTTCACAGTATTCTTTTAGGCACACTATTGAAAAACTATGAAAAACTAAAGCAAGTGTAGCTTTTTCTAGGCTGTAATGCATGCAAGACTAGAGAACTCTTTTACACATACTGGAAAATACAGTGTGTGTGTATATAAGAACTTCTATTGCTGCTTCAGCATTCTAGGTGTATTCTAACATGGAACTCCCAACTCACCAGACTTACTGTCATGTATGCTGCGTGTACTTCTCTGTAAATTAGAATTTAAATCAGATGTGCTGTTTTAGTGTGGCAGAACTGTGCAATTTGGTGAGGAAATTCTGATTGATGTTTTTGTTTGTTTTGACTTTTGTTGGTCTGTTGAAGGAGAAAGAGATGAGAAGGCAGCAGGCTGTTCTTCTGAAGCACCAGGTTGGTAAAAGTTCTGTTGACCAAGCAGACAGAATGCTAATTGTGAGCTACTAATTCCAGTTGTATGGGGCGGGTAGAATCCTCAAAATACACACTTTTTAAACTTCTGGGTTTGATTTCCGCACAGATTTTCCTTTGCCTTATGATTTTTTGCTTTGCTTTGGTATTGGGGTCTTTTGGGGGATTATAAAGTGGTTTTATGACTTTGTGATTTCTGTTTCATAATGATGTGCCAACTCTTTCTACCAGGAGTTGGAGAGGCATAGACTAGATATGGTATGGGTATGTTTATTTTTGTACATCTAACACCGCATTGTGATTTGGTTGTGATATGGTTGTCATAGCAATGCATAAAATGTAGCACTGGCTGCTGTCATATTACATACTGCTGCATGGCTTTACAGCACAGTGCATTGCATACATCTGCTTGTCTTGTCTGTTCAGGAAAAAAAGACATGTCTTGAACATGTGTGTAAATTGAATGTGGCAATAACTAAATACGGTTTTTTAACCAGAGATCTCTATTAATGATGTCCCACTAAAAATTTGACTAGTATATAAAATCAGGGATTGATGCAAAATTAATAGGTAGTCACTTGGATGAATTTTGCAAGCCTTGCCCCCCCATTCACTGGGAATGAATCCAGACATTTTAAGTACAATTTGAATTAACTTGTTTTAGAAATCAGGGTGATGTCTTCCCCGTGTAAGATATGGAGGAAATTAGCTTTCAGTTGTTGGTAAATACATAATGTTATAAGTATACAATGAGATACTAGAATGTAAATCTAACCTCACCAAATTAGATTATAACATTCCTATAGCCTTTACTGGGGCCAAGATTTGCTCTTCAGCTGTTAAGGCAAAGCCACTGTACTTAGTGCTCTGGAATACTGCTCCTCAATGCTTTTGAAGCTACTGACATAATTTGCTGAGGGACAGGCATCAGTTAATGCAGGTGTTGTTGCGTACGTTCATGCACCACCGCTGGCTTGATTAAAACTGATCTAAAGCTGATAAAATGAATCATGTTAATTTTTTGCTTGGTTACAAAAATGTTAATATTTCCAATGTTTGAAAAAGACCAGTTTAAAATTTCTGCTGAATTGGCTGTTGAAGAAGTAAATTGCAAGTTCCATCATAGCAGATGTAAGGTAACTGACCTGTTCCAGCCAACCATTATGCTTTTTGTTCTGCCAGCTTATGAAGGAGCATCACAACTGACCATAAGTAAATCTGTATGCTTCTTTTTTACACTGTCTCCATGTTCATTGCTTTACCTTTTTGCTTTTGATTGTTCTTGTATTTGCTTTCTAAACCTGAACTAAAACATGCACAGACTTGGCCATTCTTGTCCTATATTTAGTATTTACTGTGACTTGTCTATTAATGCTAAATTTGTTACTCGGCTCTTTTACTGATCTGAAAATGTGGTTTAGTTTTTTTCTAATATTACCTGCTTCAATAGGAGCGAGAACGGAGAAGACAGCACATGATGCTCATGAAAGCCATGGAAGCACGTAAAAAAGCAGAAGTGAGTATTAACCTCTAGAAGTTTGAAATTTTCATGGCTTTATTCTGCATCATCTGTAGAAGAACAGTGTCTCTTTCTGTTAGGTATAATTTCATTTGTGTACATCGCAGCAATAGGACAAGAAGCATGAGGCACAAATTGAAATACAGGAAATTCCGTTCAGGCGTAAAAAGAATGTTTTTACCTGGAGGGAGGTGGTTGAGCACTGGCACAGATTGCCCAGTTTTGAGAGTTCTGGATGCTTTTGAGAGGAAACATAAGTAAAATACAAAACCCTCACAATTACTAATTTACTTTTTGTTTTACTTTCTATGTATTTCTGTATCTTGAGACTTGTTTTAATGTCTATATCCCCAGACTTTTGTAAATGCAGTGCAGATAATGCAGATACTGAAATAAGATAACCATCATTATTGCAAGTAGTTGTTAAGGAAATTGTTAAAATTTTTTTCTAGGATGTATTTACAAATTTCAATAAAAGTGATGACCAAACCCAAGACACACAGAATAATACTTCAGTGCAAGGAAATTCAGGAAGATGATACCCTAAGTACCCATTCCACTGTTGGAAATCAAGATACCAGGCTAAATGGTCATTTAGTCTGATCTAGTGCTCTGATTATATTCTTACTCTAATAGAAATAGAACAGTGTTTATTTCAACCAGTAAAAGTAAACTTTAAATAGATTTATGAAACATAGTGCAGCTAAGTTTTTGATTTCAGTCTTAACTGTAAATTACTGTGTTGCCACATAAATATCCTTTTATACATCTCTTATTTTCTTCTGTTGTAAAGTGTTTCAAATCGGCAAAAACAAGTTGCAGGCAGTGTCAGTAGGCCTTGAGACATTGACATAGGCTAAGATAATAGGCAACAAACTATTTTGAAAAAGCAAATAAGAAGGCATTTTCCATGTTAAAACCAAGCTAGGGCTTTTGTGTGCCTCTTCAGCATATTGTGATTTTTCCATACAAGATGTGTGATAGGAACTCGGTTTAGATAAGAGGGCCTGGGTTGGCAGTGTGGAGGATGCTTTAGAGCTGTAGAGCAGCAAGCAGGTGGGCAGATGGGTAGTTCTGAATGCCACTTCTTTTTTTTTTTCTGCCAGTGTAAATTTAGTGGTCCAGACATGTTCTTTGTGTCTAATGTGAAACTTGATCCTGCATAAAATCCACTGAGGGCTGTATTAGTAGAAGTCACGATCTCAGTGCATTCACAGTGGTTATCCACAGCTGTCAGTAGTGGTCTGGTAATACTCAGTATAGAATCAAAAGGAAGAATAAAAAGTCATGGGGCCTGCCAGAACTCAACAGAGAAGTCAGTGGTTAATACTGACCTACAAATGCAGCTGAGCCCTAACTTAGTATTGCCCATACTCTCATTGCTGCAAAATATGGTGGTGGTAAATGGAAAAGACTAGAGTGACCTCTTAAACTAAGCTAATAGTAGGGAGTGGTTCTGAGTAATGGGAAGCATCTTGGCTTGGTCTAGCCCTTCTGTGTCCACAGGTGAAAAGCACAGCATCTTCACCTTTGTATTGTATCAGGTTCTTGAGTGGTGGCACACACACGTGTGTTTGTTCATATGCACGGTTCTGTGCTCTGGATGGATGGTGTTGGTATGCAGCACATCCCACATGGTTTACACTTGGTATTGGCTGTACAGAGGTGTGGGGGGTTGTGTTATCAGGACAGTCAGTGAATTGGTGTTGAACACGTGGCAGCAGAACCCCTGGCACCAGGGATGGGAGAGGCCACGGGAGCTCCGTGTTCACAGTCAGTCCTGGAGTGTTACAGACTGAGTTGCTGTAGTATTGCTGTCACTCCACTGTGGTGGGTGTTGAAGAGACAAATAATAGATGCTTGGCTTCTCACTCGATGATCCGTGTGTTCTTGTTGAGCATGTAAGACATAAAGGACTGTTCAGTTTCAGGTTGCATGCGAAGTGTATGATAATTCAAGGCCAGAAGCTGCCTGTGTTTGAAAAGATCGGTTGTGTTTTATAAGATACTTATATCTAGTTTATGTAGTGTGGGCCTTTTTAAACCATGTATTGTTCAGAGAAGTTTCTTGAGTGGTCTCTGCTGTAGTAGGTGCAGATTAACAATACTGAGGTGTAAGCAGAGCCTTTAAAATCAGATGCCTTGCGTGGCAATTCTTTGCCATATTTTCACTCAGTCATATTTTTAAAATGGTACTTAAAAGAGTTTGTCGGTGCCAACGTACTTAAAACCTGTATCTGTGTGGACGGAAGAGAAAAAAAAACGAATCTTACATAGCTTTACAATTTCAGTGATTTTGTTCTAGTTCTCCCCTCACGTTTACTTTAATGCAGGTTTCTTAATTGATGTGGTGATTATTAAGGTTACAGAAATAGTGCTTCTCAAATTCTTAGATTGTTGCTTTGTAAGTTTAACATGTGGCTTGTTTTTTGCTTCCCTTTTAATTCTCTTAAGGAGAAAGAGCGGCTAAAACAAGAAAAACGTGACGAAAAAAGATTAAATAAAGAACGCAAACTGGAACAGCGAAGATTGGAATTAGAAATGGCAAAGGAGCTAAAGAAGCCTAATGAAGATATGTGCTTAGCAGACCAGAAGGTAATCACAGCAACACAGACTTACTTTCGTGCTTCGTGTTTGTTATTTTATAATTCTGTCAATAACTTCTTTCATGCAGCCACACTCAAAGCATTCAAGTTTTAATTGAAGTAATTAGAGAACAATTTGAAATATATACAGATACAAGATACTAGAACACTACACAGTAGTGTATGTTTAGTTACTTAAGAGCTTTTAGTTAAAAAGAGACCTGCTTCAAACCCATGATTGCTTCAAAAAAATTCTTTACTCAAGTTATTTTTACATCAGGAATATGCATCCTGTCTCAGTACACAGGCACTAGATAGTCATCTAGAGAACTCTTACAAGCTCTTGCTCAAAAAAAATACTCTCCCAGTCTTCCAAGTTCTTAGTTCTTGACTGTAAGGACTTGACAAAGCTCAGGTTCAAAGTCTCTGTTCCCAAGAAGTCGCTTCCCTTTTTCCCCTGAATAATTTTACACTACCTTTTACAGTAATTCGGCTCAGAATAGATCCTTACAGTGTCTCCTGGCCAAAAAGGAAGTATTTCTTAATCTCTTGCCTCCTGTAGTGTGTGGGAAGTTAAACGTGTTTCATCATTGAATGGACAAGGGGTGCAGGTTCCCTGTCACCTGTACCTTCCAGCATTGTCATGCTGTAGGGCAGAAGGAAGTGTCAATCAATTTTCCTGGCTGTTACCAAAAAAATTTCCTTTTGAAATACACTAGCGAATCTTTCACCTTTTTGCTTTACTTCCCAGCCTTTCCCAGAGCTGCCTCGCATCCCAGGGCTCGTTCTTGATGGAAGCACATTTTCGGATTGTCTCATGGTAGTGCAGTTCCTGCGTAACTTCGGTAAAGTTCTTGGCTTTGATGTGACCATTGATGTTCCCTCCCTGAGTGTTCTTCAAGAGGGTTTGCTCAACGTAGGGGACAGCATGGGAGAAGTACAGGACTTGCTTGTGAAACTTGTCTCTGCAGCTGTGTGCGATCCTGGACTTGGTACAGGATACAAGGTAAAAAGAAAAAATCCATAGTAAACACTCTGTATATATGAATGCATTCTTCGTAATGTGTCTCCGACACCTCTCTCACATGGATTTCCATTCTTTTTCCTAATTCTTCTCTTCAGTGTCATGGTTCTAATGTTACTCCAAAACTTTGTGTCCCATCAGCCTTCCCATTTTCCAGACATGATCTATTTCTGTGCATTTTCTCTGTACACAAACACACATTCTGTTTTTATTTGGACCTTTTCTAGGGCGCTGTCACATCTGTGGCCATGTCTTTAAACTCCTCTCCATCCATTCTTTTGCATTCTTATCCTCATGTTACATTCTCAGTGAATCTTGCTTTTTCTTTCCTTAAGGTCTGCTGTCAAAGTCACTTCATCAAAACCCCAGTTCATTCATGACTCTTTCTTGCTGGCTGCCTTTTTCAAGCCAATACAGCTTTCTTCCACTCTAGAGCTCTTCACAGCATCCTTATACAAAGCAGTATTCATCAGTTTTCAGTTGGACCATGCCTTTTACAAGTAATTAATTTAACCATTGCTAATATTATCTCTGTTTTTAAAAACTTTGAGGTGAAGACATTCCAATTTGTTACTGTATTTAGGATTTAAATTTGAATAGTTTCAAAGAATAATCATGTTTGAAGTCCTTATGTAAAAATGCAAACAAACCTGTGCTATCTTCTATAAACAGTAATATAGCCTGCAAAGGAAAACAGTGGTTTTTAAACATGATTGTTTGAAATGTCTTTGTTCTTTTTAGGCTAAAACTATTCTTGGGGAACACTTACTGAATGTTGGTATCAATCGAGATAATGTGTCTGAGATTCTGCAGATTTTCATGGAGGCTCATTGTGGACAAACAGAGCTGACAGAGAGCTTGAGGACAAAAGCTTTTCAGGCACATTCTCCAGCTCAGAAAGCATCAGTACTTGCATTTCTGGTCAATGAGTTAGCATGCAGCAGAAGTGTAGTAAGGTAAGACTTTTTCCCAAACAGGTGTGTAAAAATAAAATTTTAAAAATGTTGCAATTTAGAAATACTGTATATTTACTGTATTCTGTTACAGGAGGACTACTTGTGTTCTTCTTACAAAGAAAGCTGAAATTGGTTGAGTTATTGCTTCTTACATTTATGTACTGTTGATATGAAGGAAGAATAGTACTTTTCCATATTTGGTCTGTAATTTTGTTTTCAAAGCTTGAACCAAAATTTCTCTAGCAGTTTTTGGAATAAAAGATGAGTTTGATTGCAAAGAAATTTACTAAGTATTCTAGGGAATAATTTGGCAGAGTTTTTTTGAGGCTTCTGCAGTACACTGTTTTCCCTTTTTTCCTTCTGTTTTTGAAAACATTTGTTGTCCAGATACTTTAAGTAGGGTTGTAAGATGAGGTGGCAAGCTTGGTGTATCATCAAGAAGGTGTATGTTGCATTTGTGGTCAGTAGTGTATAGCATTTCAGAATTTTAAATCCCTCCTATGTTTAACAACTTGTCAAAACCCACCAATGTGCAATAAAAAGTTAGGAAATGCCAGTTTCTGGGATGCTTCTGCAGACTGACTTTTTGTGGTAAAGTCTTTCATCACCTAATTGAGTGCTGCTTTGTTTCCTGGTGTATTTTCTGGGTTTGGTACACTGTGCTGCAAAATTTAATCAGGGCTGTGTAAGGCAGAAATGGAAGAGATGCTTCAGGTTTTCCAAAGCTGAGAAACAGCAGAAGTGGGCAGTGCAAGTGCTGTGCATCAGCTGTGCAAGAAAGTTCATGTGTATCAGCCAAATTCATCATAGAAAGAAACTGCCTCTTGTTGCAGGTGGCTGTTAGGTCCTATTTGTAGAAATGATCACTTAGAACTTGAGTTTCTGTATTTTGATCACAGAAACAACTATAATCTGCTGAATTATTGACGGTAGACGGTAACTGCACTGAAGCCTTTTTTGGCTCTTCAGTTTCTGCAGTGAAGACTGTTGGATTGTAGATTCCCAGGGATCCTAGGTGGAATACCTCAGATGTAGCAGTGGTAACTGTGTTTTCAGCACAGGGCACCATGCTTTGTGGCAAAGACATTTGGAGGCTTGACACTGAACTAGAGCTATGATGAGAAATGTTGAATGCCATGCTTCTTGTGGGAAGCAAGCTGAGGTGATACTGGGGATAAAAACTGTCATAGGTACAGCAGTGTGCTACATTGGCATTCCTAGTATTGTGATTTCATAGCTTTAAAATGATTTATTTTGAATTTTAATGATTTCTCCAAGGCAGTTATTTGAAGGAAGAGTGTCTATATGTAAATGTCTGTCAGGAAAAAGGTACCTAAGTTCACAGTTAATGGAATTTTTTCATCTTTGACAGTGAAATTGATAAAAACATTGATTATATGTCAAACTTAAGGAGAGATAAATGGATGGTTGAAGGCAAACTTCGGAAGTAAGTTTCATTCCTTAAATATTACAATAATTTGCTTATTTGCTTTTGTTCACATACGCTGCTATATAGGGAATTGGTTCTAAGCACAAAATCAGCTGATGAAGTTACAGGTTTACCAGGAAATTAGCAATCAAACTGCCTAATTAAGACAGATGTGGATTTAGACTGTTGCAACACCAGTCTTTTACAGTCTATTAAAGATGCATGAGATTCAGAGGATTAGTTTCATGCAGACTTGGAGCAAAATCAAGTCTAATTTTGTATTCTTTGGAGGAAGCAAAAAAGTTCTAAATTGGAATATTAAAGGAGCCATAAAATTGCTATTGACATAATCAAAGTTTATTTAGACCTACCATGATTCCCAGTGTTCATTCTGAAAGGCATTTTAAGACAACGTGATTTTCATACAATTGCCAGTCGAATTTTGCTAATTTATGTTATCTTAGTGTTTCTCATCTGTCAATGTCACGTTGTTCCCTATAGCTAGGGATCACATGTAGAATGCAAGCTTTTAAGTATTCTGTATATATTTTATATTTCTGTTTAAGGTAAAATTGGAACTTCTTAAGGGTTGTCAGTTTCATATTCACTGTTCTCCCATCCTACAAGACAAAATTCCATACAGCAACCATACTGGCTCCAACTATCAGGAAGCTGGACGGCATAAAGTTAATGAATCACAGGGGGTAAAAATGCATAGCCAGACTCTGCTTTTCTTTTTCTTTGTCATCGTTGTCTCTTGCTAGGAACAGTAAATCCTTTCTTAGTCCTTGCTTTTTAGGTACTTTTATTTCTAATCTTCTGTCTCCATTTTTTCCCTTTAATGTATCTCAGAAGGAAGAAGGAAAGAAGTAAAGAAGAAGGACAAGAGGGAGGTAGAGGAAAAAATTAGACCAATAAAAAGAAATTCTCTACTAACACTGCAAATCCCAGTCTGCACAGAGTGAATGTACTTTAACCTTGAGGATACTTTTTTCCTGTCTTCATCTGTATCCCCTCTATGGGATATAGTTCAAGAACTGTTTTTGAAGTTCTGATGTAGCCAACTTCCCATTAGCAAAATGAGACCGTTTCCTGTCCTTGTCTTCTTAGGGTGCACTTAGTCTTTCTCTCCCTCCATCAAACTGTAAGTACTTGTAGATGTAGGATCTTCCCTTTTCCTTGTAATCTCTCATTTCTTCCCTGTCAAGTAGTGAGCATCATACCCTGAAGTCCCAAGCTCCTCCTCCTCCTTGCTGCAATCATTTCTCCATTTCTTGGTTTTCACCTTGTGTGTGGATTTCAGGTTGCAGTAGTGCTCTCCCTATTTTTGAGTGAAGCTGTTGCAGCAGAGCTCAGAAATGTTGCTCTTCTGCTTCTTTAAATTCACTGGGCTTGATAAATCTCTCTCAATCTTTGATTCTACATTTTTGAATTTTCCACTTTCTCTGATGAATTCCAAGGAGATTCTAAAAGAGCCTTCTTCAATCAGTTTTAACCAATGTTTTCTTTATTATGTCAATTGTGTTTTCCATAAGCCCCCAGAATTGTTCTGGGGCTTTTCTGAAAGGAAATCTGTACACTTCAGTCTTCTTTTTGCTATTTTTTTTCTGCTTCCAGACTTCATTCTTACATGTTATCTTCCTCATCCATTCACATCTTGGTCTAATTTTTAAGCGTCCCAGTCCCAAACAGTTTTGCTTGGGAATGCCTGGTTAGTGGAGCAGTTGCTGTGTGATCAGCAGCTGAGACCTCTCTTCACGTGCCTACAGACATTTATGTGCCCCTCAGCACATGCCCCTTCTGCCAGAAGTGTGTAGGGGATGGATTGATTCCATCTCAGCTTGGTTGGCCAGTGTTTGCTGTTGTTAATCTTCAGACCACTGTGTGCAGGCTGGCTGCAAGTATATCCAAGAAAGATGAGAAAATATTCTGTCTGCCTCGCATGTGTTTGATGAAGGAATTTTTTTGTGGTTATGTTCCTACTTTTAAACTGCATAAACTACTTGGCTGGGGAGGAGGGCAAAAATAAATACAAAAGCCTGTGCTTGACAGATGCAAATAAGCAACAGTAAAATCACAGATTGGAAAATGGAATCACCGTATTTTGTTTTGAGGGATGCTTTCCCTCTTACCCCTTTCCCTGCTCTTCCTCCTTTTTCTCTTCCTTCCTTCAAGGATCTTAATAAGTGTAATATAGATGGTTAGAAATTGAGTTCTGAACTGCCTGGGCTGTTTCTGCTTAGCTGATGGTCAGTGAGAGATTGCATCTAATTCCTTCTCTATCATGTTTCGATGTGAATCTTGCTACTAATCTGGTTTTGGTAAAGGCACCTATCTCATGCAATCAAGTTGTCTTTCTTTGTGCTTTCTGTGTGACAGCTGTGGTCACACTCTCACCTGAGATGATTCTGTGATTTTTTTTTTTTTAAACTAGATAATAAAAATCTCAACATCTCCTTTTTCATTACATGTCTTCTCTTTGGCATCTCTTTTGTAGCCAGATCAACATAAAACAGAATAGTAATGAACTAGCAGCCTCTTAAAGAATTAGGTAATAATTTGGTTTTTTACAGGACTTGAAACCAGTTTTTTACTGCAACAGTGTTCTTTTAACATGCCAGTGTTATGGAATGCTCTGTGTAAATTAATTTCTGTTGAATGAAACCATTGCAAGTCTAAATGATCATGGTATATGAAAAGCAGCATCACTAAGGGGAGAAATTACACACTTAGTTTGGGTAGGAGATGCTAATGCTGATTTGCCAACTTTCATTTTTTGAGACACGAAGTGAAGAATGTTAAAAGTATATTGAAAGTACATGCCTTGGTTCTACCTAATACGTACAAAAACTATGGGGAAAGCATGAAAACTGAGTCACAAGGTGAATTTTTCTTCTCTGATCTAGTAAGCATTATAGATCAGATTAGGGCAGGCTTAAGTCAATCATCTGGTTCTCTGATGAGCCACCCACTCTTTTTATAGGCCAGTCAACTTTATAATTCTCTCAGCAGTTGCAGATGCAGGTTTGGTTCAGACCTGAAAGTGAGAAAGGCAGAACAGTTCCTTACATAAGGGTTTCTTTTCTCAGTGAGCCATATGTGTAGGTAGCAACAGAAGAATCATGCTGCTTCCTAAAGTAACATTTTTGAAGTTACGCTGGCATTGGTTTCTGCCTCTGCACTACTTTAAGTAGGAACTGCTGCCTTCTTCTGCTTGTGGTGCTACCAAAGGAGAGCATCTGTGGTTCATTTGCCTGCTTGATAATTTGCAGTATCAGGCAAGCTTCCTTCAGTGCTTGACAGCATTACATCTTTATTTTTGCTTTCAGCAAAAGTAGCCTTTTTTGTTTCTTCTGATTCCCTTTAGGAATGTGAAAGAAGTGTTGGCAGGTCATTGAACATTCACTTGCCAGCTTTATTACTGAATTGTCTTCAAGACTATCTTAGTGTATGTAAATTGTCACTGAAATCATCCAGTGTTGCAGCAGTCAATCCAGTCACTGAATAAGTGATTCTGGTAGTAAATTTCTCTGTATTAGCACGAATTTCCAGTTCGTGCAAAGAGGCTTGAAGTTATCCTTGTAAAAATTAAATTAGTTTTTTAAAAAAATTAATCAGTCGCCTAATGGCATCGATGCTTAATGAGACTGAGGATTTTTGCACCATACCTGAAAATGTTACTTGCTTCCAAATTCATTGAAAGGCCTGAGATTTTTTTTTTTTAATCACTAAAACAGGTAAACATCCACTTGATACAGAAAAAATAAATGTATAAAACTTTGTAAATTCTCCAGTGGATTAACCAGTGCATAAAAATTGAACCCAAAACAACAGCAACAACAAAACCACACTGGAAAACCAAAGCCCAGCAGTTTTCAAGTCCCCTTGATGATTTTTTGGCTAACAGTCTTTTTCTAGAAAAAGTGCTGCTCTCGGTTGGACAGTGACATCTTCATTTCAGTCTGTGCTGTTGAGAACTGGCTCTGGTTATCAGCGTTTTAGAAGGCTGATCCATTTGTCAGTATTCCCTGGAGCCAGTACTTGGACAGCACTCGTAGTACTTTTAGCCACTTGCTGTATGGAATATTGTTCTGTAGGATGGGAAGAGAGAGGAGTACGACAAGGAAAAATTACGTCCTGGTAATTGTGTTTGTCGTTACCGTTCTGCTTTTCCCATCCTACCTTCTTCAGTCATCTCTTACAAAATCTTTGTCTTTTCTACACGTTTATAAATCTCTTCTAAGTCAGTTGCGTTTTTGGTCTGCGTGAAAAGTGACTGGTTCAGCCTGGCTATTTACACCTCCTGTGGTTCAGCATGTTTGCCTGCAAGCTCCCTGATAGGTGGAACTGTAATTTTTGCTGTGTGGAATCTTGTCTTATAGGGGTTTTATAGAAGAAGGAGGTCTACTACAACCATAATAACTGGTATGTAAGTTTCCCTTTTCTTTCATAAAAGGAAAAATGACAGTTTGAGTAATCTTTAGTAGTTGAGGTAACTAAAATTCCCCCCAAAAAAGTATATCTTAGAATAAAAAGTTCTTCAGCTAAAGGACCAAAGTCAAATAATATTTGAAGTTCATAAAAATCTGGAAAAAAAAAAAATTAACCAACCTTGCTGTTGCCATGCAATGTATATAATTTCATACTTCCAAGTGAGGATTTTTACTTTTTTCTCCCTGGCTCAGACACAGGTCATCATGTTCTTAAATGCGTTAAATAAAAAATAAAGAAGTTGAAATGGTTCTTTCTTCTCTTTCGTCTTTCCTGACTTCTCAAAATCCCTTCTGTGTTTCATTTCTTCTGAACAGTTGCGCAATAAAATTGACCTGGGAGAAACATTCAGAACAGAACCACGAGTTGTAAGGGTTTTATAACCTCAGTTGTTCTTGTTGGCTAGTGACAATAAATACTGAGAAAATCAGAAGCTCTAATTTAAATCTGAAGTGTATGATTGTCTTTCAATCTCATGGGAAGCAAGTTTATGCTACAGACATAATCCATCATTTCACCCTTTCTCATGTGTCCCAAGGCTTAGAATCATCCACGCGAAGAAAACTGGTAAAAGGGATGCTGCAGGGAGTGGGGATGGAGGTGAGGAGCCACATTCCTTGGAGACGCCCGCAGCCGGCCGCAAGCGCCGGCGGAAGGCAGGGGACAGTGACTATGACGACGACGACGATGACGACAGCGACGAGCAGGCAGATGAGGACGATGAGGATGAAGAGGACAAAGATGATAAAAAAGGAAAGAAGGCAGAAGTTTGTGAGGATGAGGTGGGGAATTGTCAGTATAATGAAACTTTTGCGAATAAGCTAAAACTTGTTTTCCTTCTGTTTTTCTGGCTCTGTTTCCCCAAAATGTTCCCATAAAAAGGAGGGAAGAATAACTTACCTTCAGTGTTTTTCAATTCTTACTAATTTTTATTATTTTGTTAATTCTGCTTCAAAAATCAGCAGGATTGATGCTCTAACTTTTGTAGCAGAGTTATAATTTGAAGTGGCTCTACAATTTTATGTAGATATTGAAATAAAATGCAAATATGGACTGACCAAAGGCTTACTGATGGGGTTTTAAGAGATGCCATTATTTCACAAGTGAGAAACACTTAAAATCATTTTGACTATCTAAAAAGCTTCATAGAAACTAAGGTTAAATTCCTTAGTGTTGTGCTCATGCACAAACTGAGTTACTTCAGTTTTCAGCAAATATGAGCTTTCTCCTTTGTACACATCTGGAGTGGTTTGAAAAGATTCAAGGTGTATTCTCTTTTCAGTTATCTTGTTGCTAGTGAAATATATTGTACAAACACACAGTTAAAACTATTTTTTTTCCTCTGTGGTGTTTTCCTCTCATTTTCTATTACGTCTTTTTCTTAATAATGATAAGACATAGTAGTATGATTTTCTCCTGAAATAAATTTGGTGTGACAGTATATTTGGTGATTATAGGATGATGGGGACCAGACAGCAAGTGTTGAAGAACTAGAGAAGCAGATTGAAAAACTGACAAAGGTGAGAGATCATTACTCTTTTTTCTTCTACAAATGTTATCACTAGGTATCATGAGTTAGTATATTAAACATAATTTTCAGTGCTCCAATTTAATACAAATTAAAATATGTATCTGCTCTTGTTTTGTGAAGCTGTGAATGAAGCTCCAATTCATGACACCGAACTGTGAGTTTAGTCTGGTGGCACTAAGTGGAGGTCACTCAAAAGGCTGTTTAGTAATAGTTGATAATACATTTGCACTTCAGAAAATAAAACGTGTAATTTCATTCAGATCTACTTTATATATTCGTTTTTGTTGATCTTAGAAAGCGATGACAAATTTTGTATGAGAAGCAGTGGCTTCAGTTATTGGACTTGTGGTTCTGATGCTCTCCTTTCCATGCTGATTTCTGCAGCTGTGCTCTGGGCCAGTACAGGGCTGTCTGGGCTTCACATTTTGAAAGAAGCAGCAATAGAATAGGAAGAGAGGTGTAAATGTGAAAGATGTAATGCTGTAATTAAGGGTACTCATGGCCCATGTTTTTATTGTTCCTATTAGAAAATTTGTCATTTAAGACTTGTGTGTTGGTTTCTCATGTTCCATATTGCAGTCAATTAGCAGTCCAGGATTCCACCTGACTCCTGGCTGTGTCAATTTAGCAGAGCAAGAACTGAATAACCAAACTGGAGTTCTTGTTGGCCCCCCTCAAAGAGCTGTATTATGTTCACAGACAGTTTATTTTTTTGTACTGTTGTTGTCATTCTTTTATGAACAGTTAAAATATCTCACTAATCTCTCATCAGCAGCTGCACTATCATTTGTCTTCAGGGCTCTGTTTACCATTTGCTGATGCTGTGTAGTTGTCAGGATTTCAGCTGTTCTTCTACAGTGAAATCTTTGTTTGATCCACTGCTTTTTGAGAGTCAGGGATAAAAAGACAAGGTGCACCATTGCAATGTGTTCTTGGAGGAAAACTGATAAACCTAGGCTGAGCCAGGGCATGCTGTAATTGATTTTTTTAAAGGAAGCTTTGTAAGTAAAATCAAGGCAGTGATTGTGAGTAGAATATCACAGCACACACACACACACCACAATCCTGAGTATCTGAGAGGGCCTCTTCATCTGACCCTTGAACTTCTGTTTAGTCTGGCAGCCAGATGTTTTCTGTAATCATCAGATTTTCCCCCCTACTGATTTATAATGCTCTCCCTTTTTTAAATAGCAACAAAGCCAGTACAGAAAGAAGTTGTTTGAAGCTTCCCACTGTTTGCGTTCGATGATGTTTGGTCAGGACCGCTACAGGCGCCGGTACTGGATCCTGCCGCAGTGCGGGGGGATCTTTGTGGAAGGCATGGAAAGTGGTGAAGGTAAGAGCCACAAAGCAGTGGTGGCACACAGATGCACACAGGGCCAAGACATGCTGCCCATCTCTGGAGGCTGGCTCTGTGCAGCAAGGTCTTCACCCTCAGGCTGTTGTCAATAGAGCTCTCCACTCGTGTGGTTCTCTGGTTGTAAAGATCAGGGAAAAGCTTTCAAAACAAGGCTTGGTATTTTGGAAGTTTTCAGTTGTTAAGTCGATGGTGTTTAAATTGTTTGTATCTTGATAGAGACCATAATTGTGAACACATTTTGAAGTTTTAATAGGAGGGGATGCACTTTTCATTGTAAAAATTACGGTTTTTCAGGAGTAAGTAAATATTTGTATATGTCCCTGCCATGAACTGTGTGTCACATGTTTATGTGTGACTGCACTATCTGATGAACTTAAAAAATAAGGAATTGGATTTTCTATCTCCTTCCTCTTATGCTTACAGTTCTCTATTCAAAAGCATTTTATTCTTTTAAAGACTTTTTGTCTGAGTTGGCAGTCAGTGTAAAGGTAGAAGAAAAATGGTTAAGAAAGACCAGCAGTTCAAACGAGAAAAAGAAAAGTGTTTTCCTTTCGTAAAGAGTGGATCTTCAGATCTTTTGCACCTCCTATGTTTGAAGAGACTTTTTAAGTCAGCTTCTGGTTGCTGTACTTCAAATTGCTTAGATGTTTGCTTTCTGTTTGGTTGTATGGAGAGTTCCAGTCATGCTGGGTGGGTTATGAAAGAGTATTAAACTTCACAGACTGTTGATATTGTTGCACAGTCAAAGTTGTTAATGATTTTTATTGAAAGAAGTAAAATGTTTAATGTTATTTCAGTATTTGAGGAATATTTGATTTTGTAACAGGAATTTTGGTTCTCCCTTTTATAGCTGGCAGTGTGTTTAATGAAATGATCAGTTGCAAAAATAAACTTCAGCCTGTAAACATTGCACTCCCTTTATCTCCTGAGGGGCTTCTTGATGAGGCACGCAGAGTCCTGCAAAAAGAAAGCTGGCAAAAACTTGTCCCTTTCAGAGACTTGGCACTGGCAAACTGCTTCCACTACGTGAATCCAATAGCGTGTTAGCTGTGTTGAGGTGATTTTTCCTAGAGGTGTTTAGTAGTGTTGAAATCTTTATGCCTAGAAACTTGTTTCCTTCTGCAAAGTGTGCTGTAAAGTGAGAAGAGATTTCACTAACAGCAATAACAGCAAGGACATGGGAATCTAGCACGTGTTGAGCCAAAAATGAAGTAATTTTTAATTCAAACTGTGATTATAGGACTTCATAGAATAGTTGATCTGTTACAGATAATCTGTGTTTCTTACACATTTTTAGGTCTAGAAGAAATTGCAAAAGAAAAAGAGAAGTTAAAAAAGGAAGAAAGTATGCATATCAAAGAAGAAGAATTTGAAACAGAAGAAAAATTACATTGCTTAGCTACAACTCACTGTGAGCAAAAGGAAAATCTGAAAGAAAAGGACAGCACTAACCTGTTTCTACAAAAGCCTGGGTCATTTTCAAAATTAAGCAAACTGTTAGAGGTAGCAAAAATGCCACCTGAGGCTGACACTGTGTCCCCAAAACCCAATGGCAGTGCAGCAAATGGCTGCACATTATCTTACCCGAGTAACTCAAAAAGCTCTCTCTGCAGTCTGCAACCCCCTGCATCACAGAGCTGCATCGAGAAGTCTGATTCTAATAATCTTTTCAGTCCTAATGCCAGCGGGACAGGAAAGTTCTACAGTTCTCCGCTAATTGCAAGTGATCAGTTGTTAAAGACTCTTACTGAGAAGAGCAGGCAGTGGTTCAGCCTGTTACCACGGGTGCCCTGTGATGACACCTCGGTGACCCACGTGGACACAGCGGCCACTGCAGCCCCGCTCACTCCTCAGTCGCAGCCACCATCAAAGTCACCGTCACCTGTTCCATCTCCTCTTCTGGGCTCAGCCTCTGCACAGAGCCCCATGGGATTAAGTCCTTTCGCACTGTCACCGCTGCAGGTAAATAGATTAATTTTTGAATAGCTTGAATTTGCAGAGATTATTTGGGCAGGATGGGTGTTCGTACCAGTTATTTCACAGATGTACGATCATTGTATCTGCATTTCTTTATGGTTTTTTTCTGTTCCTAAATGTTAATAACTAAATACAGGAGTTTTATAATACTGGCTTATAATGTTTCAAGTAAGCCAATGTTTGATATTTTGTACTTGTATTTCAGTAATTAATTTGGCTTTTAGGGTGTTGGCTACTGGTATTAAGTGAAAAGCAGGTAAATACAAACTAGTTTTTGGAAGTGTGATGCACCAAACCCTACCTTTAGAAGCTATTTCCTTTTAGCATTAACTGGGCCCTAATAAGTATTACATGTCAGTGTTACATTAGTTTTTCTGAAACTAATTGAAGTACTGAGTAAAGGCTTTCTTCATGTTTTGATTATTGTTTGACAAATAGCATCCTAATCATAATTCAGGTTTCTTGGTTATAGTAATGGTAGTTGTGCTCTGTAGCAGATGAAGACAGGACTACCTATAATGGGACTTCAGTTTTGTGGATGGCCTACAGGAGTTCTTACTTCAAATGTTCCATTTCCATCTCCTTTACCTGCTCTTGGATCAGGGCTGGGTTTATCAGAAGTCAATGGTAACTCATTCTTGGCATCCAGTGCTCCTGCAAGTAAAGGTGAATCACCAGCACTACAAGCTGAAAAAACAGCTTCTGCCCCTTCTACAGCAGCTGAAGTAGCCAAGCCTGTAGATTATCCTAACCCAAAGCCTATACCAGAAGGTAA
This sequence comes from Sylvia atricapilla, assembly GCF_009819655.1. NCBI lineage: Eukaryota > Metazoa > Chordata > Aves > Passeriformes > Sylviidae > Sylvia > Sylvia atricapilla. Next base: position 38,688,382 of record NC_089146.1, on the reverse strand, counting down.
GTGTAATGCAACACTAAAATGATAATTTCTGCAGTGCCTCTATCATGTTACAATTTTTTTAGATAATTTGCCTATTGATTTTTTTAAATGATTGCCTAATCTGATCATGTGTTATCACATAAAAAAAGCACCTGCAAAATGTTTATGTGCTTGTCTTGATTTAGAAATGCAGTATGGGTGGTGGAGGATTACTGATCCAGAGGACCTAAAATCTTTGCTTAAAGTGCTCCATCTCAGGGGAATAAGAGAAAAGGCCTTACAAAAGCAAATACAGAAACACATGGATTATATCACTCTGGCCTGCATCAAAAACAAGGATGGTATGTAGTTGGTATTTATGTTACATGTGGTGTTGGGGCACTAGACAACTAGAGCTCTTTGGGATATGTTTAGCAGGAGAGTTAAAGTAATGGTTGGAGAAAAAAGGTAATGGTCTCCTTATCTGTAGTTGCCTTTTCACCAGCCTTGTTCTGGAAAGTTACTGGATTAGAGAAATGCCATTTAATATAAATAGTTCTAGTGGTACAAGTAACCTTCTTAAGCTCTGGTAACCTTCTGAAGCTCTTTCCATCTCTGTAACACTAGACTTCTCCTTCTTGCCTTTAAATTGCAAGTTTGAAAGCATACGGAATTTGTTGTCCTTACTGGGTATTTTAAGAATAGTATACTTCTACAACAGTTCTTCAGCATTTGACTGGAGTGATGGATAAATCAGCTTGAATTTACCATTGCAGTTTGAATGCTAATTAAAGTAATAAAAATGTGATTCCCAAATACAGTTGCAATTATTGATATCAATGAAAACGAAGATAACCAGGTAACTCGGGATGTTGTGGAAAACTGGTCAGTAGAAGAACAAGCTATGGAGATGGATCTTGCTATTCTTCAGCAGGTGGAAGATCTAGAGAGGAGAGTTGCATCAGCTAGTTTACAAGTTAAGGTAAAACCAACTTTCAATAAAATGTCTCTTTAAAATAAGTGGTAAGAATTTAAACTGAATAGCAGTCTTTGTGTATTGGTAAGTGCCTTCTTATTCCATCCTAATTGCCCACAAATGAAACATATACACTGTGCAGTATCATGGAGATTTTGTGTTTGAAACATTTTATTGCAGTTCAGTCTTCAGCTGAAGATGCTCAGGATGGCAGTTCCTGGAGAGTGTTCTCCCTCAGTGCAGTTCTGTGTACATTGTGTTAACCTTCTCTCAGTGCAAAGACGGTATTTCGTGTAGACTGCTGAACTCTAGTGAGGCTTGCCACGCTTCTGCCTGCTTTGTGTGATTGTTGCTGGTAATGCTTTGAGAAATGCCTACAAGTGCATCAGAATAATTTGAGTATTGTAGGGCCATGGAGAACATGCAATGATGATGAGTGTGATAGAGTTAGGAATTCTTTGGATTTTGGAATTTTTCCGTGGTGGGTGTAAGGTTGTTAAATTGTGTATGTTTAGTTATAGTACAGGTGCAGTGTTGGGGATCTAGTTTTTGGCTTGAAATGGATATTACTTTCTTGTGTCCTGATACCACCTCCTGAGCCTAGTGAACAGGTAGACCTGTTCTGGTGTTTCGACAAATACAACAGGATACTTCACAAGGGGATAAGAATGCAGACTGTTGCAGAAAGGTCCCTTCAGAAAGTCTGGTAATGTTTGTATTTCTTGATTAATTATTTTAGTTCTCTGGATATTTTGGAAAATGTCTCTACAGATGGATTACAAGTAACCAAGATCTACTGGAAACAGCGCTTCAGTGACTTAGTTTGATTCCATAAAACAGTTCCTCTGTTTACACACTGAGTTACCAGCAACCAATAAATGCCCAAACCTTTCTATTGACATAGGGTTGGCTGTGTCCTGAACCTGCGTCAGAGAGAGACGACTTGGTATATCGTGAACATAAGTCAATTACTAGATTGCACAAGAAGCACGATGGAGATAGTGCTGGAGGCGGCGAAGGCAGTGCCAGCTCTCTAGAGCGGAGGAGTGACAACCCTCTAGATATAGCTGTAACCAGGCTCGCTGACTTGGAGCGGAACATTGAGCGAAGGTATCTGAAGAGCCCCTTAAGTACCACCATTCAGATCAAACTGGATAATGTGGGCACAGTTACTGTCCCTGCTCCTGCACCATCTATTAGTGGTGATGGTGACGGGTAGGTTATTGAGATTAACTTGAAAAATTATTGTGCTTCTTTGCTAATTGGAGCCTATTTTCTTATTGCCTGTTATCTTTGTACTTTCTTGTATGTCTGTGATCCATACGGATCATGTTATTCTGCATGGTGCTTTGTAAAGATTTTTTTTGTTATGTTTGTTAATAATCTTGCAAAGTTATCTTACATTTAACTGGTTGTGACTAAGCTTTGAGGCACGTAGCCACAGTCTGTGCACTACATGAAATTTAGTTGCTTAAACCTTATACTTATTGGCTGTGTACGTTTTGTCATTGCTTGGCTTTCAGTGTGATAATGATTGTCCCACATTTAAACATGAGCAAACACGGGTATGACCTACTTAATTTGCCTGTATTTTACTGCAGAACTGAAGAGGATATTGCTCCGGGGCTGAAGGTGTGGAGAAGGGCACTGTCAGAAGCCCGCAGTGCTGCCCAGGTAGCTCTGTGCATTCAGCAGTTACAGAAATCAATAGCATGGGAAAAATCCATTATGAAAGTTGTAAGTATCTAAACTGGTTTTGCTGTATCCTGTTTTACAACTTCAGGCATTTGAAGTTGAATAATGCATTTCTTACTACATCACATAAAACCTCACACAGTTAAACTGTACATTGGGCATAGATCAATAAGCCTAATGGAAAAGATTGTCCCTTCTTCACAAATTCAGCGTCCCAAACTTGCTCAGATAGAAAGCTCTTGTAAATGGTTACATTGCTTAAGATGGTAATTATTCTTTGATGATGACATCGAGGTAAAAGTCATCTTGCTCCATCTGATGAAAGATACTCTTGCTAATGGAGTGTTTCTAACCTCACCTGTGACACAAGTTGTACGGAGGTTCGACATCATATATCCTTCATTAAGGGTTTCATTTTTCAGAAAGTTGAGATGCTCCAAATATGTGGCTTTTTGCATGCAGAGTTCTCACAACTGAACATACAAATTAGGCAAGTGTAGACCAGCTGAAATAACCTCTGTCCTTGTACACTCAGAAAGTCAATCTGTGTCAACTACATATACAAAAAAAAGCACACAAAGGGGATATGTCAAAATTTGCATGGACCTCTGAATTCTCAAATTCCTGAAAACAAAACTTAATACTACAGCAGTAGGGACTATGATATGATCAAGTATGACCAGTGTTATGTAGTGGGTGGCAAAAGCAATTCTTCCATTCTTTTCCTAATTTTTAAATTTCTGTCAGTCCTATACAGATTCTAATTACATCTGGACAATTAAAGGATGATTTAAATAAAAGCTGTAATGTGAGGCTGTACTTTTGAGTTTATATAGCTGTTAGTTTTAAGTAGTATCTTTAGGGCAAAAAGCTCATGAATTTGGTAGGTGCATCTGAAAAGGCATTGGAACATTTCAAGTAATTTAGTATTCTGAAAAAATGTATTGCTCTCAATTAGGTTTAAATATTCTGTGCATTTAATTACAACACAGTTGGTTAGAGCAGGGTGTTCTTAACACCAAGGTCATGGATTCAATCCTTGTATGGGCCATTCACTTAAGAGGTGGATTCGATGATGTTCATGGATTCCTTCCAACTCAGAATATTCTGTGATGCCAGTAAACATATGTATTTGATGAAAATACCTGGAGATTTTTTAAGTTCCTGAAGAAGATGTCTAGAAATAAGGGATTAGCAAAATCACACAATGTACATAAGAAAGTTAACCATCCTTTAGATATTTTTAAGTTAGTGTGGATTTTAGGAAGTGCTGGGATCATTTGTTTTGCTTTACTGAATTTGTTCATTGTGGCCTTCGGGTAAGATCCTTACTGATTATTATGTGGAAATATTCTTGTAAAATATAAATTTTCTTTATTAAATACCAACGTACATATACAGTATGGGCACAAATGAAGAGAAGATTTCTGAGATAGTATGTTTGGGCCGAGAGGTTTTGATAGTATACCTTTACTTCTCACAGATATTAATGAATTATAAAAAGTGCTCATCTTTTTTTGTGCTCTAGGGACGCCTGTGTTATAATAAATGAATTGCTTTTCTAACATGTTCCCCAAATGTAGCCTTTAAATTTGTTCCTTATGTAGGTGCTTTGTATATTCTTCTGTGGATATGATCATTAGCAGATTCTGACTGAAGTAAAATGAAAGTATTTTTGAGAGTGAATTTGTGTGTTTGAAAGAGAAGGGTAATTTAGGTACCATTTATGTGTTCCAAATTTTGAAAACTGAATTAACCCCATTTTTCATGACTTACAGTACTGCCAAATTTGTCGAAAGGGAGATAACGAGGAACTTCTGCTCCTCTGTGATGGTTGCGATAAAGGCTGTCACACCTACTGCCACAGACCCAAGATCAGCACCATCCCAGATGGGGACTGGTTCTGTCCTGCCTGCATAGCAAAGGTAACCCTCGTGTCAGGGTGAAGGGACTGGAGCAAGTGACTGGTGTATTATATGTGGTAGGGTTAGAGGTCTGCCAGTGCTTTTCCAGTGAAAATAATGCTCTGTGTGTTTTACTGGGGGCTCCTGTTAAATTATGAGATTAGTAGTTTTATTTAACTTGTATTTTAGTGACAGTAAAGGCTACAGTTTTATTTCCTCTAAACTGTGGGCTTTTTAATGTAAGTAGGTACAGAATTTTCATGCTAATTCAATACCATAACTTCTAATTTCTGTTTTAAAGTCTGTTCAGTATTTGTTTTGAAATTTCATCATTAAGTGTTGCCAGACCAATGTCTCAGGTTCTCTTGTAAAAGAAAAAGCAGAGAAAAAACTTGGTGAAAATTTTTTTGTGTGTTTATATCAGCCATTTATTAACGGACTAATGTTTGTTGAAAACTATGCCAACTTGGTTGTTAGGAGGTACTGTTTTACTAATTTAAATGTCAGCTGTTTTTGTATTGTCACAAGTTGAGAACCTAGGTCATGAGTACCAAGAATTTCTGCAGCCTTATTTGCCTTCAGAGAAGAGCAAAAAATGAATGATCTCTAATACTAAATATTTAATTTGTTTCATATTTAACTTGTTTTGATGCTTCTGTTTCTGATCTTCATTGCTGTCTGTCAGTGGTAACACAGGTTTCTGTAATTTCTAGGTTATTACTTATTTCAGTTCTCTCTATTGTAGGCAAGTGGTCAAACTCTAAAGATAAAAAAGCTTCAAATTAAAGGTAAAAAGAGTAATGAACAAAAGAGAAGCAGGAAATTAGCAGGAGAAACAGAGGATGAAGACTCTGCAACTACAAGCGTTGCCTTAAAAAGAGGAAAAACAGACCCTAAAAAAAGAAAAATGGATGAAAATGTTTGTGTAAGCCAGTTAAAGCAAGAAAATTGCACTGCTGTTAAGAAACCTAAGAGAGATGGAGACTCTAACTCCAAGGACCTGGCTATATGCAGGTAAAGTGTCAGGTGCTAAATTTAGGGCTAAGTCTTGTTGAAACAAGTAGTACTTGATCTTCTTTCTCTCTGTTCTGGGGAGCAGGGATGCTATTGTTGGAGAAATGTGTGTATATATGCACACCTGGTGTGAGTACACACAGGTGTGTCTGCTGGGAGGAGTGAGGGCCAGCCCCAGTGGCAGTGGCACTGCCTCTCTCAAGGGTATCAATCACAAACCACGTGCTGCTCAGGCAGGAGAGACACAGCTTTAGCCTTGTCACAGGCTTGGAAAGTCAGGTTTGGCAGCTGGTTTGCAAATGGTTTACACTGAGGATCAACGTTGCAGAACCATGTTCTCTTTTGGAGTGTTGATCATTAGCGTTTCATCTCACACAGGTTGCCTGGAGAGAACTTTATACTGTTTCAGTTACTCAGTTGTGTGTCTCAATGTACATTGTTCTCAGCCTTGCAAAGGGTGCAGGATGAAGTGCTTTGCTTTTGTAAAGTCAGTAGTTTGGCAGGTCATAGGGAATTCATGTAATAGTGAATGCACTGTGACTGTATGAACAGTTAAAAAATACTCACTTGAAGCCTTATTTTATTCAGCATGATTCTCTCAGAATTGGAAACTCATGAAGATGCCTGGCCTTTCCTACTTCCTGTAAACTTGAAACTTGTTCCTGGTTATAAGAAAGTTATTAAAAAACCGATGGACTTTTCTACCATTAGAGACAAGCTAAGTAGTGGACAGTAAGTAAACATACTGTAAATTTCACTTGACATTTTGAAAATATTTAAACACTGAAACACAGTACATTTTTAAAATTAGCTAAACTATTAGCTAAACAACTGTTAGGCTCTGACAGATCTCTGATTACGTCTACAGTCAAAATAAGAATTCTTAATAGTATGCTTTTATCTTTGCCGTATCCCAGTGAAATAGTATGTTAGATGGGAGAATGTGTGGAACTAGCTGGAAAAGAGTTAAACTGCCAGGTCAAATGCACCAAAACAATCAACAGGAAGGCTTTTTTTCCTCATCTTTTTTTCCCGGAGGCATCTTAGTGCTATTGCATGTCAGAGAGAACCAGCTGTGTAGGTTTTAAGCTGCTAGAGTCCCTGTAAATGATGTGGCTGTAGAGGGAATTGCCAGCTCTGTTGTGGGTAACTCTCCTATAATGCTGGTTAATCATTTCTTAGTCCTGCAATTAGACTGCACAGATTCTTAAAAGATCACACTACATGCCTCTGTGTACCCTCCCTCCTTGTTAATATTCCTGTGCACTAATGAGTCTGTGAGAATGGACCCTCTGCAGTGTCTGTCAGCTCCACACAGAGCAACTTTCCTAGGACAGCACAAGGAGCTTTTGAACCTCTTCAAGCTTTTCCTCCCATGAATACGAAATTCAAACGCTCCCCATGTGCTCGTATCAGTAGACTTGTAACTTTTATTCTTGTTTTTAGTAATTGCTATGAATATTAGAACACTCTTCGGGCCATTCAGGATAATTAAAATAATTAGCAAAGACAGTGTCACAGGGTTATCTGAACAGCCTTTTTTTTAACCCATTTGTACATAATTTAGGTAAATTCAGCTCTATTCAACATTTTGAAAGGACTCTGAGCCCAAGAATAGATATATAAATGGAAAATAGCCGTAACATTTTTACTAGAAAGCTGTTGAAGAGAAGGAAGAATTAGTTTTCTAAAAGTTTGTTTTCCAGTACAGGCATGAAATTCTACCTTACAGAACTTCTGAGGGAAATAACAAAACAGTGACAAGAGAGTGTTTCCATTCACTGATGTTCATTTTCTTGTTGGAAATTCTAATTTAAATTCTGACTTCAGTATTTTCTCATGCAGTTGAAATATTTTTCCCCTTTGATTCTCTGTGTTCCAAAAACCCTTCACTTTTTTCTTTCAGGTACCCTAATCTTGAAGCATTTTCGCTGGATGTCAGGCTTGTTTTTGACAACTGTGAAACTTTCAATGAAGATGATTCTGACATAGGCAGGGCGGGCCACAACATGAGAAAGTATTTTGAAAAAAAATGGACAGAGATTTTCAAAGTGAGCTGAAGCTTCTAGAATCTTTTTTTTTCTTTTCTTTTTTCCATTAAATGAGGACTGATAAGACCAGCAATGTGAACTATATTTACATGGAAGTGCAAGGCACATACGTAACTAATTTTTTCCTTTGAAATATCACGGAGTTGTGATATTAGTTTTAAAGGCTTCACTCCTACAGCAACCATGGCCCCTTGGTTATTGGTTTGTGTGTTTTAACAAACTAATTTAGGTAGAACAGGGAAGCACACCCAAAGAATTTCAAAGAAAGGGGTGTTATAGTGCAATAGCAATTTATCAAAACGCACTGAATATTCAACCACCAGAGCTCTACTTGGGGAAATGGTTCTCTTTTCCCTTTCAATAAATATCTATTTTTCATTTTTTTTACTTTGTAGTTTATTTTTTAGTGAATGTATTTAATTTTATGAATTATTTATGATTATACAGCATTCAGAATCTTCGTTTTCTATGAAAAGGAAGAACTAGAAAATTGCTTTAAATGTTGAAAATACAACAAGGAATGTTTTAAAATATAAAACAAAGCCAAGTAAAACTGTTTACACTGATGTGCTGTGAAGGCACTAAAAATTAAACTTTACTGTAGAGTTACAAGTACATTTATATATATGTTGCTGCATCACTTGTGTAGTTAAATTGTATTTCAAGACAGTGAAGAAAAATTGAGACATGTATATACTGTTCATTATTGTTTATATTAAGTCTTGTTTTAAATATGTATGATGTGTACATATTGTTTGCAGACATTATTGTTTATGCCTTAGGAGGATGGTAGCATTTTATTTTAGTCTTAAGGTAATTATAGCTCTATGGCTTGTACAGTAATTATCCTCTACCAACACTGTGGAGTCTCCTTAATCTTGGTAGTGCCTGCCTTTAAAACAGGGTGTAGGGGATATTAGTTTTCCATTTTTCTATTTTGTTATATAATTTCAAGCCCCCACGGCCTCAAATTCAAGTATAATCATTTGTATCCATGTGGAAGAAAATTGTGACAATTTCCTACGCACACAGTATTTTTTCATAGAAACATTTCCCTCCATTTGCCTTGCCACAGAATAACAAAAGAAGACATTTGTAACCACTGTGTTTTATCTACTGTGTGTTGTGGTGGCCTGTTGGGGCAGATAGATCGGAATTTTTTTTGTACTAATGTAAGAGTACTTGAAGTTTTATTTAAAAGAAATGTTGTGGAAAGGTAGCATTCTTTTTCTTTTCCTTTTTTAGGAGTGTTATTTTTCACTAGTATGTGTGGCACGGATACAATAAAAGACTGTTTTGCAAACCAGATTTTCTTGGCAATTTTAATACTTCAGGTCCTATGTATACAGGCTTTTTGGTTTGGGGTATTTTGTAGATAATATCTTGGGAGTCTTGCCTTTAACATTCAGTTCTCTTCGTGATGCATCTAATTCTCCTGGGCTTTTAATGGTAGCTCACGAGGAAGCAATTGCCAAGCAGCCAGAGAGCAGTTCCCTGCCTGTAAATAACGTGGGTGTGAAGGCTGATCATTGTCCTTACGGACACGAATATGCTCATGTTGGGTCATGTTTCTGAACACCACTGGCCATGTGAGGTTTTGTCTCTTCTTTGGCCTAGAAGGGCATTAATCATAACTCTTGCTCCTGAAGGAAATACAGGAATTAGAAGCAGATATTGTGGAACCACAGTACCTGTAATTCTCTCACAGAATAATGTTGGGAAGGGTGTTGGTTTATGCTTTTAAACTAGGTTTGCCATGTTTGAGTCTTAGTGCCTGTTTTTTTATGAAAGTTTCCATTGCTCTCCCCAGAATATCCTGTTCAGCAATATTTTCCTTTATTCCAAAGTCCTGTTAGAATAATCTGTTATTACCCCCAATAAAAAAGATCACATTTGAGTGTCAGTCTTGCATGCCAACGTGAGCTCCCACACCGACTGCTCCACGCCTTTCCTTTCCACGACCCTTGTGAAGACTTTCAGTAAAGAGGTTTGCTGGCACGTACCAGAGATGTGAAGATTAATCACTATTTTGAATTTATGATGGTAAGCTTGTAAGGAGGTGTTATAAATATGCTTAGATAATTGAAAATCTAGTTCTTCAGTGATTTTTTTTTTTCCCCCCAGATTCTGTACAGGTTATTGCTTTGTCTGCAATACTAGAACTGCTAGTTTTCTGAAATGTCAGACAGATTACCTGCTACAGGACATACAAGATCTATAATACAAGTTGCATTTTTTTTTCAACTTGTATCCCAATTCAGCTGAACAGCCGGGAAGGTGGCAGCAGCTGCAATTAGTGATGACAGTAAGACAGGCATCATCTCTCTCTAACTTGGTCAGTGTATTGCTTTCCTTGCTAACAGCCAGTGTCTTTGTTACTCTTGCAGTAAAATTAAATTTACAGGAAATATCATATTTGAATGGCAAGCTTGAGTCATGCATATACCTTCATATCTCCATAGAAAAGAGCAGCGATTTAACCACTAAAAAATGTAACGTTTCCTCTTCACTGATTCTCTCTCCTGTTGATGTTTGTATGTTTTCCTAAGAGGAAAAGTTTTCCAGTGTGCTCTCATCCTTTCTGAAAAAAGTGTTGTGCCAGTTTTAGTTTAGAAAATTTATTCCAAAACTTTCAATTTACTATTTTATAAGTACTGTAATGGCGCTCAGTGAAGAGTGTTTTGGTTGAGTGTGAGTTATCTTTTGTCTGTCATGTCTTTGAAAAAAAATGGAATGATAAAAAAGCAGCTGAAGATCAAAATACGTAGCTTTAAAAGGTCTAAAGCCTTCTCGTTAATAACGGCTGTCGCCTAGGATTCAGAGCAATCAAAGGCCAGGCTTCAGCTGTGGATCACAGAGTGCGCAAATACCGTGCTATAAAACGGAGCATGAGACGGTACAAGCTAAACACGGAAGGCCGATCATTTGGGGAATGCTTCCTGGGCACAGTGACCCCGAGAAAGTGACTTTGTCTTTCTCAGAACAGGTAGGTGCCGGTGTAGGTGCCGGCTAAACCATTTACATGAGTTGCTGAGCGTGTATGTGGAGGCGGAGAGGGCGATGGCGTAGGTTACCTGAGGGCTGCTGAGCCTGAGGGAGCCGTGTGTGGGAGCTCCCCTGGGCTGTGCCCGAGGCCCGCGGCGGGCGGAGGCCGGGTGAGGCCGGGCTGAGGCGGTCGCCGCGCGGGTCTCGGCGCCGCCCGCTGGGACACGGCTGGGGCGGCAGAGCGCGGCGCTGAGGGCGCGGCAGCGGCCGGGACCGTCGGGCCCCGCTCGGAGTTCGTGCCGAGGCAGCCGTAGTACCGGCGCTGCCCCGGGCCGGAGCTGAGGGCGCTGAGGGCGCTGAGGGCGCTGAGGGCGCTGAGGGCGCTGAGGGCGCTGAGGGCGCTGAGGGCGCTGAGGGCGCTGAGGGCGCTGAGGGCTGTCGGCCGCGCCGCCCGAGCCCAGGCCGCGCGCCGCCGGCTCCCCCCGCGGCCGGCGCACGGTGGGTCGGCCCGGGCCGCACCATGGCGGGAGGGCGGGGAGCGCCGCGCCTGCGCAGTTCGGGGCCGGGCGGCGGCCGGGCGGGAGGCGCCGCGCTCGGGGCTCGGGAGGTGCGGAGGGGTCTCCTCACGGCCGGGGCCGGCCACCGGGGCTGGTCACCGGGGCTGGTCACCGGGACTGGCCACCGGGGCTGGCCACCGGGGCCCCCGCGCAGCCGGGGCGGGATGTGCTTTACCCAACACCTGCCACCGGAGGCCGGGGTGACTCGGTCCCGGCCGCGCCGCCGGCGCGATGGGTGGGGTGCGGCTAGGCTGAGGGAAAGAGCAAAAGGGAAGGGGCTGCCAGCCGTGTCAACAATTGCTGTTGGCTCTTTCTGTGGATAGGTGCTGGTTTCTGTATTATAAAAAATACGTAATTGCCAGAGGAGATGATGGTGTTGAACATCTCTCTGGTGACGAATGCTCCTGTTGCTCCTCGCTCCCTCAGTCGATTTATTGATACTGAAACCTCCTCTTTTTAGGTTTGCTTTCCTGCAGTGAGCTCCTGAAAATCTGACAGTGAGACCGAGGTGCCTTTTTCAGCTCATCTTTCCAGATGTCAAGCTTTGACTCTTCGGTTTCTCCTAGTTGAAGAAAGTATGTTTATTTTCTTTCTGCAGCTGTGTTATTGATACTACTTCTTCTGTTTAAGGGTTTTAAAGAGAATAGTAGTAAAACGGCATCCTGAAGCTAAAATAGGTAGTATTCAGTGGTCTGGTCTTTACCTAAATCGGTGTGCCATACACTGAAGAGAACAAGTATTTTGCCCTTACACATGCATCTTTGTGTCTGTGTGTACACATACATACCTCTGTGTGTGTGCGTGCATTTATACATACTTGCATGTCCACGTGCACACAAACGTGTGCGTATATGTTTCTGTGTCAAAAAAAAAGTGTGAGTGTGCGTGGTCTGCAAATGCATGAGTTTGCAGATGCCTCAGCACTGAAATTATTATTCAGAATGAATCACTTATCTAAGACAACAGACTTAGTATTATAATACTCAAATAGTATTACTAGGTTCTTTTATTATAAACAGCTTATAACAGCTGTAGGCACTTCATTTTGGCTCTGTGCTTCCTTATTCTCAGGAAACTTGTCTGTGATCTGCAGCATGGGGAGTAACTGGTTGGAATGTACCTCTTCGGGGGATTTCCTGGACCTCAGCAGTGTAAATCAGTTGTCTGATACAATTTAAACTGGTTCCAGCAGTTTTAAGTCCTGGGAAAATGCGTGTGCAGTTCACATTGTCTTTTGTTGTTCTGTGTGTAGCAGCAATTTCAGGAGAGGTTCCAATTCTGATCACCCAATTGTTATTCATGTTTTGACTTAAATGTTTTAGTCAGTCTGGTCAAACCTTGGATTGGCAACATAAGTATGTGGTACTGCACTGATGTTTTCCATCACTACTGTCCCTATCTGTGAAAGTAAGCAGAAGGGAGCTCTTGGACAAATTCAAACGAAAAAGAAGAGGTTGCAAAGCAAGCACAGCTAGCCTGGGAGGAATCGAGAGATGGTTTGAGCAGCCAGGGATTAGGTTGGGAAAGCTAAAGTCCTGATGGAATTAAATCCAGCCAGGGATGTCAGGGGCAACAAGAAAAGCTTCTATAGGTGTGTTGGTGATAAAAGAAAGGTTAGGAAAAGGGTGGGCCATCTCTGGAAGGAGACAAGGAGACCTGGTTACTCGAGATGTGGGGAAGGCTGAGGTACTCAATGACTTTTTTGCCTTGCTCTTCACTGGAAAGTGTTCTAACCACCAAACTACAAAAAGGCTGGAGAGGGTCTTTTCACAAGGGCACGCAATATTAGAAAGGAGGATGGATTTAAACTGAGAGTAGGTTTAGATTAGAGAGCAGGAAGAAATTCCTGGTTGTGAGGGTGATGAGGACCTGCACAGGGTGCCCCGAGAAGCTGTGGCTGCCCTGTCCCTGGAAGCATTCTAGGCCAGGCTGGATGGGGCTTGGAGCAGTCCGGGGTAGGGGAAGGTGTCCCTGCCCATGGCAGGGGGTGAAACTGGATGAGCTTTAAGGTCCCTTTGAACCCAGACTAGTCTGTGGTATTATGACCTGTGCTTCACAATGCTAGGTGAAAAACCTGCCTTTGCAAATGAGCTTTTCTTTTTTTTTTTTTTTTTTTTTTTTTTTTTTTTTTTTTTTTTTTTTTTTTTTTTTTTTTTTTCTGTCAGAGTTTGTCTTGCTGAGGTAGTATGCGTCATTTATGAAACAGAAAAATTAAGTCCCAACTGTGAAACTTTTTTTCAGATTTTTATTTTCCCAAAATGGCGGCATTAATTCACACTTTAGCAGATCACAGCGACGACGTCAACTGCTGCGCCTTCTCGTCGTCGCGCTTGGCTACTTGTTCCTCGGACAAAACAATCCGCGTTTACTCCCTGGCCGACTTCTCGGAGCTGCCGTACTCGCCGCTGCTGGGCCACGCGTACGCCGTGCACTGCTGCTGCTTCTCGGCCTCGGGGCGCCTGCTGGCCTCCTGCTCCACGGACGGCAGCGCGGCGCTGTGGGACAGCCGCGACGGCCGGCGCCTGGCCGTGCTGCAGCAGCCCGGCGGCAGCCCCGTCCGCGTGTGCCGCTTCTCCCCCGAGCCCGCCCGCCTGCTGGCCGGGGCCGCCGACGGCAGCCTGGTGCTCTGGGGCGTGCGGCCCTGGAGAGCCTGCCGGTGAGTGGCGCTGCCTTCGGGCGGGCGGCCTTGGGAGCGGGGGTGGGGAAGGGCGTGCCTTGGGAGCGGGGGTAGAGAAGGGTGTGCCTTGGGAGCGGGGGTGGGGAAGGGTGTGCCTTTGGGAGCCAGTGTAGGTAAAGGGTGTGCCTTTGGGAGTGGGTGTAGGTAAAGGGTGTGCCTTCGGGAGCGAGTGTAGGTAATGTAGGTGAAGGGTGTGCCTTTGGAGCGGGGGTAGGGAAGGGTGTGCCTTGGGAGCGGGGGTAGGTAATGTAGGTAAAGGGTGTGCCTTTGGGAGCGGGGGTAGGGGAAGGGTGTGCCTTGGGAGCGGGGGTGGGGAAGGGTGTGCCTTTGGGAGTGAGTGTAGGTAATGTAGGTAAAGGGTGTGCCTTTGGGAGCCGGGGTAGGTAATGTAGGTAAGGGGTGTGCCTTTGGGAGCCGGGGTAGGTAATGTAGGTAAAGGGTGTGCCTTGGGAGCGGGGGTAGGGAAGGGTGTGCCTTTGGGAGTGGGTGTAGGTAAAGGGTGTGCCTTTGGGAGCGAGTGTAGGTAATGTAGGTGAAGGGTGTGCCTTTGGAGCGGGGGTAGGGGAAGGGTGTGCCTTTGGGAGCCGGTGTAGGTAATGTAGGTAAAGGGTGTGCCTTTGGGAGCGAGTGTAGGTAATGTAGGTGAAGGGTGTGCCTTGGGAGCGGGTGTAGGTAAAGGGTGTGCCTTTGGGAGCAGGTGTAGGTAAAGGGTGTGCCTTTGGGAGCCGGTGTAGGTAAAGGGTGTGCCTTTGGGAGCCGGTGTAGGTAAAGGGTGTGCCTTTGGGAGCGGGTGTAGGTAAAGGGTGTGCCTTTGGGAGCCGGTGTAGGTAAAGGGTGTGCCTTTGGGAGCAGGTGTAGGTAAAGGGTGTGCCTTTGGGAGCAGGTGTAGGTAAAGGGTGTGCCTTTGGGAGCCGGTGTAGGTAAAGGGTGTGCCTTTGGGAGCAGGTGTAGGTAAAGGGTGTGCCTTTGGGAGCCGGTGTAGGTAAAGGGTGTGCCTTTGGGAGCCGGTGTAGGTAAAGGGTGTGCCTTTGGGAGCAGGTGTAGGTAAAGGGTGTGCCTTTGGGAGCGGGTGTAGGTAAAGGGTGTGCCTTTGGGAGCCAGTGTAGGTAAAGGGTATGCCTTTGGGAGCAGGTGTAGGTAAAGGGTGTGCCTTTGGGAGCCAGTGTAGGTAAAGGGTGTGCCTTTGGGAGCAGGTGTAGGTGAAGGGTGTGCCTTTGGGAGCAGGTGTAGGTAAAGGGTGTGCCTTTGGGAGCAGGTGTAGGTAAAGGGTGTGCCTTTGGGAGCAGGTGTAGGTAAAGGGTGTGCCTTTGGGAGCGGGTGTAGGTAAAGGGTGTGCCTTTGGGAGCCAGTGTAGGTAAAGGGTATGCCTTTGGGAGCAGGTGTAGGTAAAGGGTGTGCCTTTGGGAGCCAGTGTAGGTAAAGGGTGTGCCTTTGGGAGCAGGTGTAGGTGAAGGGTGTGCCTTTGGGAGCAGGTGTAGGTAAAGGGTGTGCCTTTGGGAGCAGGTGTAGGTAAAGGGTGTGCCTTTGGGAGCCGGTGTAGGTGAAGGGTGTGCCTTTGGGAGCGGGTGTAGGTAATGTAGGTAAAGCGTGTGCCTTTGGGAGCAAGTGTAGGTAAAGGGTGTGCTGTACTTTTACAGGACACGCTTACACCGCTGAGCGGTATCACAGAGAAATGGAGATAGAATTTACATGACTAAAAGATTTATCGATAGGACAGGGAAAAGTGCTGAGTAGCTTTCTGGTTTTTTAAGTTAAACGATGTGAACTCAGGAAGGTCTAATTTTTACAGAGTTATCTTGCACCTAAATCCTGATTTTTTTTAAAAGTTTGTTTAATTGATTTAACATGAGGCCGGGATTGCATTGCAGGCTGTATTCGTCTGGTTTCTAAACAGTGGGCCAACAAACTGTGATACATAATACACAGTTAGTGGAACCTGACTGTACTCTGTGCTTCGTATTGCATTACACATAGTAGTATAAATTAAATGTTGATTACCAGGAGTTTAGAGTTCAGGAAGGTCTTGGAAGGTTGCTGGTAGTCCAGCAATCGGAGTTTGGAAACTATGGACCTCTCCTGAAACTGTACATTTTAAGACATAAAGTGACAAAAAGAAGTATTGGTGCTAAGTAAGTTAAGCATGACAGTCAACGTTTCACTTAGGTTTCCGGGAATCATTTGCAAACAAAGCAGATGAGCATAATTATTGCTGTTGCACAGTTAAAGACATGAGCCTTAGAGCTGTCTTCAGAGTCCTCCTCCACATCTGTGTCTTTCAGTGAGTTCTTCAGGCCAGCTGTTATAATCTGTGCTTGGGCAAGACATTATTATTTAGGTTTAGGGCCCTGTTACACAACTAAATTACTCTCTAAAGTTAGAAAAGTAGTTAAACATTTGAGGGAACTGATGTTTCTCTCAGGATTGAGGGAGCATGTGTTTCTGAAACACGGAATAACAATTGGTGTTGGTGGTCCCCTGTCTAGCAAATCCCTCCTTTTGTGGCCTCTGCCTTCCACAGCACTGATTTATGTGGGACCTGTACAGTTTTTCCAAATGATTGAGTACAGTTACTTGAAGTTATGGAAATCTGGAAATCTGTCCATAAACAGAATTATTACAGATTTTTGCCACCATGATTTTTCTAAGACACTGAAGAAACACTGAAATGGTGGTTTTGTTTTCAGATAGGAAAGAGGTACTGATAACCTATTTTTTCCTAGTTTTATCTTTAAGAAAAATTGGGAAAATCAGTCATCAGTATTCTGAAATCTGAGGGTTTATCTGTTTTGAGACATTACTAGTGAAGAGATTATATTTTTTTATTCAGAATGCTTGTTGCTGAAGAGAAAAACACAGAAATATGAAAACAATGTTTCTTACAGTTGTATGCTCTTAATACATGCACTGGTGCATGTTTTAGACCTACATCCTAATTTTATTCTAGTTGAATGGTGGATGTATAATGACTATGTAAAAACTATATTGTTATTACAAGCAAAAATTATTCTGCTTTGGTACTTTTATTGCAGAGAAATAAGAAAAAACTTCTAACATTCTCATCCTGTCCTCTTCAACTATTAAAAGTTCATTTCACAGTGTTAACAGGCCAACAGTAGACAACTTAACTTTATATCTATTTTGAGATGTGTGTGTGTATGTATTTTCAGCAGATTAATTTTTTTATTGTCATTTGTAATTGCAGATAGAGAAATGCATGTCTTGTTCTTAAAAGTTGAAATCAGTATCACATAGAAATCATCAAGGTACTTAAAAATTATGTCAGAGAAAGAAGAATTATGTCAGAGAAGTCACAGTCAATCTTTGGTCCTCTGTTTCTTTTGAAACAGTTGATTATGTTGATTCTGAAAATGAGAAACCATTTTACCACAGTTTTTTCACTTGACTAAATATAGGGATGGTAATTATAATAAAATTACATGATATTTACTCCTTATCTACTCAGCTGTTGTAATTGACTTCAAAATTTAAAGTAAGATGGCTATTTAAATAACTTCTGTGGTGGATGTGAACATGAAAGCGAGTTGACTTATGTGTATTTCTAAGTGGTTCCTATTTCCTGTTCAGTAGTCAAGTTAGAAAACTGGTATTTGGCCTGCAAGTTTTAAATGCATGCACAATGCTGTATATTTTACTGCTGTTTTCAGAGCAGAATCTGCAGCATTTTGTGCGAAAGAAGGAAAGTTGTAAAAGCTGCACTAAAGAAAAAGGACTGTACATATGAAAATGGGAAGCACTCTAGTGGATTTGATAGCATTCTTAATAAAAGAATGAAGGGAGAGAATGCTTTTTAGAAGGTCATGGGTCTGATAAGTGTGACCCAGGAAAATTTATTGACTTGTCTTCTGTGACATTAAGTTTGACACCTCTGGCAGTAAACAGCATTTCTGCCAGTAAAAGAGAATTAGCAGCTTTTCTACAAAGCATGATGACTGAGTAAATAGGACTGACATTTCTTGCCATGTGACTGTTTCTCATGGCTGTGATTTTCTCCCTACACTTAAGGACTCAGCTTGGCTGGATCTGCTGTCCATTAAAAGGAGTGACACTCTTTCTATTAACTTTAGGTTATCAGATAATGTAAAGGATATCAGGTTGACCCCACTTCCTTCCTGAGGCTTGACCGCGCTTCCATATCTGCTAGAAATTTTCTCTGAAGATCAGTTTTACAAAGTGCTTTGGCTGACTTAGTTAAAATACAGAATTTCTTTTCCACATTGCTTTCTCTTGTGCACAAGTTCTTAAAAATTAATCCCACATCATAAATCACAAAGTATTCTACTCAGCTACAGCTTATCATATGGGTGAGTGGGTGTTCTCTTTTGTCTCTTAAACCAGAAGAATTCTCAGTCTTTTTTTCCCTTGTTTGTGTACATGGAAATCTGTGTTAATGATAGTTGTGTATTTATGTTTGACTTGTAAAATGTATCCTGCCATAGAATTTTAACAGTGCATTGTGCCTTTTAAGTGTTAAATCCATGCAAATTGTCTTTAGTTTGAAAATTATTTTATCACTGAGTTAAAATTATTGCCTTGGGCTTCCATCTCATATTTTTCCTCCTGCTGTCAAAGAGCAGGTCTGGTCCCTGCTGCAGAGCTCATTTTGCCCTTTTGTCATAGTTGGTTTGAGTTCCTCTTTCCTCGGTTAGCTCCAAAGTGCAAACCTTAGAAGAGTTTGGCTTATTGCATCAGATTGCATTTGAGAGGTCACTTTGTAGAACTTTACCTGCTGTAAATTCAAATCCTGTGTACTCTTGCTTTTCAGATCTGGGAAAGTTAAAGATGGTTCTTTGATGGCTTGTGCATTTTCTCCCAATGGAAATTTCTTTGTCACTGGATCATCAAGTGGTGATTTAACCATTTGGGATGATAAAATGAAATGCCTATATAATGAAAAAGCACATGATCTTGGCGTTACCTGCTGTGATATTTCTTCACATCCAGTATCTGGTTAGTTATTCAACTCATCAGGGGAGGAACATTTTAAAAAAGAGATACTCTTATTTCTCCCTAGCTCTTGTTTTCATATTCTTTTTGCCATTGATGCTCAAAATAAATACAAAAGACCTTGTGAAGAGATGGTGTTTTAGACTATTCTGAATATTCTTAAGTAAAGGCCATGGTCGGGTTGATGGCAAGGAATGTACTAGTTCAACAAACGAGGTGATAACTTAGAGTAGCTAATTACCCTGTGGAGGACAAGGGTTTTAGAAGATGCAGTGCTTGATTACCATTCCCACTTGACTCTTTCATACTTCGGTTCCCAAGGAGCAGGACTGGATTGAAACATTGCAGAGAGCTTAAGCTGAATGCTTGGACTGTGGAATATGAGCAGATGGGCTATTTTCCTGCACCTCACTCTCTCATTTAGAGGAATTTGGGGGAGTAATGAGCCCAGAATCTCCACTAAGAATGTTCAAAAATCTTAGAGCAGTTTTAGCATTTGAGCACATAGTCATTTGCTTCTAATGGAGGTTAGAAATTGGGAAGAAGCCTCATTGTCAGCTTTAGGAAGTAATGCAGCAACTTCACAACCTTGTGTGTATACTTTTATTCTTTCCAGGTCTACTACTGAGACAAAGCGATCTTCATCAACATAGTCAGGCTTTTGTATTCAGAATACACAAGCTGCCCTTTCAAAGGCCTCAAAAGTCATAACTGAGCAGCCACTTGCATCTTCAAGTGCCGAACCCAGCAATAAGTTCTGCTGTCTGTACCAGCCTGTCTAAGGCATGGTGCAGAGCAGGAAGGAAACAGGAGAGAAGCAGTGGGGAAGAAAGCAGGACAGAAACAGGAGGAAGCTGAGTAAGAAGGATGTGAACATACACTTCAGAACAGAGAACTAGTGATTGAGAGTACCAAATCAGATAAATGAGTGTCCACTGAAAGATGTAGGATCTTTCTTGGTGAAGATACTACACAAAACCTCCATTGTGAACTAAGAGTTGCATCTGAGGGCAAAAAAATGTGTTGCAGCTGAAACAGAGCAGGGTGGAATTTCCACCACTCCATTTCATATTAAGATTATTCTCTTGGTTTAAAAATTAAAGCCCTCTGCCAAGATAAAGTAAAACAGGCAACAAAGCAGGTATTTTCTACACTGTGGATTTGTTCTAGCTGATTTATGATAGTTCTAGGTTTTTTTAATCCATATATTGTTGAAAGTCAACACATTTCCTTTAGTGTGCATGGCTGAGTCAGGAATTGCTGGTCAGACTAAAAGGCAAGAAACAAATGGACAGGCAGTGGGAACAAAGATGTAACCTGAGCCAAGTACAGAGATGAATGATGATTGTGTAGGGAGGGGGTGAGGAAGGCTGAGGTGAAGCTGGACCAGAACCTGGCAAGGGGTGCAGTGGTCCCAGCCTCTCACCCAGCAGCATCCTTGGCAGGGTGCTCTCCACCTGCTCCCCCTAGCCTGGATTCTTACCCAGGGCTGCCCCAGTCCAGCTGCTGCACCAGCACTCGAGCTTCTCCAGGTCCCTCTGGGGTCCTCCCTTGTCCTTGTCCTTCTGGTGTGTCACCTGCACCGCTCAGCTTGATGGCATCTGCAAATTGGCTGCGAGTGCTCTTGCTCTCTATTAAATGTCGTAATGAAGATATTAAATAGCACAGATGTTAAATATAAATTAAATCAGGGTCCCGATACAGAACCCTGAGGGACACCACTAGTCCATTGGGACTCTGAGCCATTGACCACTACCCTCAGGTTGCAACCATCCAACTACTTTCTTATGCATCTGACAGTCCACTCGTGGAACATGGGAATTCAGAAATGTTGATAGCCACTGAACCAAGGGGGGAAAGCTATTAAACTATTACTGCATAATAGTTGCATTTCATACTGAATGCAGTATTTACGATGTGTTTGGCTGGACTGCAGTCATGAAATGTCAGTTTGTAAAAATGGAAAGTTCAGTGTGTGAAAGTATGAAAATTCCTTGTCAGATACTCTCAAATTTTGTACATGTGTATGTGGTTAATTTTGAGAATTATGGAGCTCTAGAAAAAATGGATATAACCATATAATTTAGATAAAAGACTCCAGCGGTATAATCAGAGGAAACAAGCATTTCCCATCAAGAAAACTTAATACATGAGCACCTCTCTGGTCTTTATCTACTTATTCAGGAAAGAGTATAACAATATCTATTTCTTACATCCAAACTGGTTTAGAACTTCTGCAATGATTTTTATGCTCGTGTAGTTTACTGATCTGCTGTTACTTTCAATGTTTCTGACTCTCATTTATATATTTTAATTTTATCAGATAGTGAAAATGGATTCGAATACTTCCAGATGGCTTCTTGTGGACAAGATAATCAGCTCAAACTCTGGCTTATTTTGTTTGCAGATTTCTTAGGTTTGTATAGCAATGCTTTTTGAATATACTAATGTCTTAGGTCTTTAGTGACAGTTTAAACCAAAAATCAAATTTATACTACAACCAAACTACGTACAAGTTGAAAGTTTTGTTTGAATTATTCGCTGGAGAACAGCTAAGGCATTCAGCACTTTGTGATGCTGTGTTATGTAGATTTTATTTAGCAATTTATTTATCTACAAGTATTGAAGGTAAAGGTTTAAAAGATTCTACTGTGGCCTTTCAGCAGGTTGATAGGTTAAAACCTCTTAATCTGCCTGGCCAGGGAGAAGTTCGTTTACATGTTTCTGTACATCCTGGGCCTTGAATAAGAGCTGGAGAAAAGCATGTTAGCTCCTGCAAAATCTGCAATGTAGAGACTAGGTAAATTGCCAAAAATATCTTCAGTGTGTACTTTTTTGTAATCTCTTTTATAGAAAAGTATGTATGTGTTAATATCGTGTGTCTAGATAGGCATTTAATTATCTAGAGCCTTTTGAGACATGCTAAAACTACAAAGTGAATAAGTTGGAGATATTAAAAGGGGAAGAGATCTGTGAACTTTTTATCCCCTTTTTTGTAAACAGTATGTCAGAGTTGTCTTTGGTGGAGCTTTGAGCTTCTTAAAGCAGCTTGTGTTATACCTTGTCAAATATGGCCATATGTAATGATTTACTTTTTGTATTTTTAGGTGTTGAGTTAAAATATAAATGCACACTGCATGGACACTCTGCCCCAGTTCTGGCCTGTGCATTTTCGTGTGATGGACAGATGATAGTCTCGGGGTAAGCTGCACCTTGCTGAAATGTCTGCCTGTCCAGGCTCATGCCTCAATATTGTAAAACAGAAAGTTCAAAAGAGTTGAAGATGTCTAGATATTTATTATCAATACTTAAGGAATAGTTCTGTGACCTCTAGAGCTGTTGAAGTGTCTTTACAATCCTCTTGTAGGTGACTGAGTTTGAAATATCAGGTTGTGGAAAAGGTTAATGAAACAGTTTCCTTTTCCTTCTCTGCATCATTTTAATGTCAATATGTTTTATTTTAAGGTCTGTGGACAAGTGTGTCATAATCTATGAAACTGTAAGTATAGAATAATACAGGACTCTTTGTTGGGGTGTTGTCTTTAAATATGAGCACTGCTTCTGCAGTGTCTTATCAATGAAAAAATATTAAAGAATACAAACGATACTAAGCCAAAATACTTACTGTGCAGTTGGAGGTAGGAGGGGAAGGAGTCTAAGGAAAAGTATCTCCTGAGAGTTGATCAGTCTTTCTCACTTTTTATTTATGTTGTGAGAATTTGTCAGTTGATTTCTCTGCAGTCGGGTGTTAGTTAATCCCACCCTTACAAGTATTACAGGATTCATATTGAAGCAGAAGGACTTTTTTGTTACCCTGACTTTAGCTTAGCTTCCAAAGCAAGGAGGACTGTACCTTTTGACATAAAATCAGGAGTGCTGATCACAGAAATTCTGTAGTTAGTTATATGTAAAGTGCACATAAAATAGAAGCATAATAAAGAATTCAGGAAAAAATTTATTTTAAGGACAATGTCTTTAAAACATATTGTTTAAGCATTTTACAATAACGTTGTTATATCCTATGTGATTCACCTGTAAGTGGTATATATACCTTTAGTATTTTATAGTATTAAAAATAATAAAGTTGCTGTAAATGAAGGATGAACAGGTTTTAAACTTCTTCAGTTTGCTCTGCAGATACCTATTGTATTGATACAATTTTAAAATTAGCATTAAAGTTTTTCACCAAATCACTATTATTACAGCTGTACAGTTTTTGGCCCAATTATTTTAGTAGTTTGAAGTTTAGACAGGTATGTAAGATATCCTCTAGACTCTGGGAGCCTCAGAAAATTGAAGGATGAAGAAAGCCACAGCCTAAGTATTTCATAATATTGTGCATCAGCTTTTGTGGCATTAGGTTTTTATGAAATGAGACAATAACTTCTAGTTGTGAAATTCTCCTTTGGGGATACTCAAAAGCTGCTTGGACACCTGCTCCAGGTGATGCTGCTTTTGCAGGATGTTGGACTCTGATCTCCAGAGGTCCCCAACCATCCTGTGATTCGGTGGGGAAAAGTGGGGAGAGTAAATCCTTGTGGGAGGGAAAGAGATTTCAACCTGTATTAGGGCCCTTTGATCACGTTGGACAGGTCAAAATACTGGAGTGCTGACTCCTCAATTAGTGATGCAGAGTAACTGTGCTCATCACCTTTCCAACCTGTCTGTACCTGTCGAAAAAATGCCGTTTTTCATAGGAGGGAAAATCTTTCAGTAATAAGTTAAAACTGCTAAAATTCAGGAATTTGGTTTTTTAGTAGTATTTAGTGATCAAATAGAGAATAGGCCAGATAGATGTGGTTAATTATTGGTCCAATTGAAAAATTATAGGTTGACCCTCACAGTGACCCTTTTGGTCATTTCTAACACAAGATTTGTAGAAGGAATGTCTTTATCTACACAACCAACCAGCCACTGTGGATTTAATTCAGTGTTTGTGGCACTGTGCTCCCCCCTGCATGTTCCATGCTGGCTGATTGTTCAGGGAACAGTGCTCCAGGGAATCAAATAGGGACTTCAAGAAGGAAATTCAAGTTGCACTTCTGACTGCTGCTGATCAGCTTTGCCAAGGTTGTAGGGACTGAGTTTGAAATCTAACTTCTCTGAAGGGAGCTTCTGTCACCTTTCAAGAAGCAATATTCCCTGTTTTAAAAGGAAGCATACAAGTGAAGAAACATTTTTTTTATTCTTTAAGATTTTAAATCTTAAAACTCTTCTAAATCTTTAAAAACTCTTTTACAGAGCACTGGAAATACCCTTCATACTTTGTCCCAGCATACGAGGTAAGAAATCAGCATGATTATTCTGTTTCATAGATAGAAGAAATCTTTTTCTCCTGAATTTTCAGACTTTTTTTTCTTTATTTATTTGTAGATATGTTACAACTTGTGCTTTTGCACCACATAGTCACTTACTTGCCACAGGCTCAATGGACAAAACTGTGCACATATGGCAGCTTGACCTTAAGCAACCTTGTGCAGGTCAGTGTGTGTAATACTTGTAATCTGTTCTTTAAACTAAAACACCATCTGAAGATGCAAAAATCCCACATTCTTACCTGCACTTAACGTGTAACATCAGGCTTGTGTGCATATGCTTAGAAGAGGTATTCTCTTTTTTGTGAAGAAAAATATACTAGATGTATCTTAATTTTATTAATTTGCTTTATCTGTTTTTCTGGTATTTGCAATTGCTCATTCTCTGGACAGCATTTAAGAGATTACTATTTCTGCCTGAGTGTTGAAAGTGCCACTGAGTGTTCTTGGACACCTATAATTAGTGAGAAATTGAAAATACACTAATTGCAAGCGTAATTGTCAATTAGGAATGCACCTTACCAGTCATTATAGGTGAAAAACTAATTGTACAAATTACATTAGTGCCATTAATATAAGGTAATTAATGGTACAAATGACACCAGCACCTAAAATTTGTGGAACAAAGGTACCTGTTGTCTTTGTTCAAAGCACAACAGTAAGTTTGGATTTTGGTGTGCCTTCTAAAGAAGTACAAGATGATTCCAGTGTCTGCTGACACTTTCCTGGTTGTTTGTTCAATTCAAATTTGACAGAAGTGTAGGCATCTAAGAGATGAAATTCCTCTAAACTTTGAAAATCGGTAGGTAAGGGGTAAACCCAAATTAGTGCCCTCCCTCCCAAAAGAATGGTGATTAAGCATTTATTAGATGAAGAATGTTTAGTACTGAGAACATTTAAAAACAGGGTCTATTTAATGGCATTGTTTTTTGAACTGAGAATTTCATTGTTGGTTGCTTTTTGAGGGGTTGTGGTGAGGTCTTTTTGTTTGGGGGTAGGGGGAAATGTTGCTTGTTTTTAATTTGTTTTTTCTTTGTTTGTTTTGTGTTTTACCTCTTTTTCATTTCCAAAGGAGACACTGTAGAAAATGAATCAAAAGTGGCTGTTGAGGACTGGTCAGAGGATGATGTTTCAGCCTGGCTCCGTGCACAGGATTTATCAGACTTTGTTGGACTTTTCAAAATGAATAATATTGATGGCAAGGAACTACTGAATCTTACTAAGGAAAGTCTTGCTAATGAATTAAAAATTGGTAAGAGTATTGAAATCCAAATAGTTTTTAATCTCTAGAGACTTTGAAATATTGTAATGATGCACATTAGGAGTTCTATACATGGTTTTTTCCCCCTGAAATGCCTTTTTAATTTCATTTCCAGGGCTGTTAAAAACCCTCTAATGTTACATTGTCCACAGAATTCCTTTTTTTGTGTGCTTGTTTGCTCATACCTGGAGACATACAATGCACTTCTACTAATGATGTTCTTAAATGGTCTTACCTGATTTTGTTGCTATTTTCCTTGTTTGATCTTGTGTTAAGCTGTGGAAAAGGAATTTCAGCTTTTCTCTATAATTCATGTTTCTCACTTTGGTAAATAAATAGGGTGGTCTGTAGCTGTTCCCATCAGTCTGCAGAAGTGCCATGTGTAGAATTGCAGGTGTTCACCTTGCACTGAACAGTGACATTTTTAAGTGTGCATTTGATGATGACTTTTGGTAAGGATCAAGCAAAGCTTGCCTAGCTCAGATACTTTCTAATACATCAGGTCCACACATTGTCCTGTTGCATTATTGCAAAACTGTGATTACATTTTAGAAGGAATCACAAGAAAGCACCATAGTAGTAATGATTCCACAGTGATCATTATGAAATAAGAAATTTAAGGATAGTAAACTGCACTGCAACTTTCAAAATACACACTCTCTATTAATTTTGATGACCAGATTTAGGTGTAAACTAGGTGCTAATAAGTTTGTCAAAGTGAGGTCAAGTGTAACAAAAGGCTGAATGAAGTAAGAAACATTTTAAAAACTACAGTTGGATATTGTTCGTTGTAGGAAGACTGCTCCCATCTTTTTTTTGTATTTATGGAATTGGTCTATAGTGGATCATATTATCTCTGTGTAACAACTGGCTTTGTTAAGTCTGGAAATAACAGAGATGCTGGGAATCTGTCAGGAATTGTCATCCATGAAAGACACTTGGCTTCCTCAGTTTATGCAAACATTCTCCTTGGCATTGAAGTAGCCTAAAACTTTGTTGTAGCAATTGCCAGCTGAGACTAATCAAAGAACCCTGACTAGAAAGTTCTGTGAGAACTGAATGTAGTGTGACCAATGACCTGCTACCAAGAGAGTTCTCCGTGGGGAAAGAAATACAACAAAGGAATAGAAATTATGGCCTCATATATCTGACTTGAAAAATTGCTATCTGCC